>NC_063198.1:7514496-7786996 GCF_017589495.1 Alosa alosa
GGATGGCCCCCGTAAAACAATAGCATTTTCCACACATGTGTTTACGGTTTGTTGACATTCAGCGTAACTGTGCAGTATTGTGCCCTGCCAGGCTTTGTAGGGGGGCCGCTCTATTCAGTGGCTCCTTGTTTTGCAGTCGTTCTTTTTTTTTTTTTATTGCGGCAGCCTGGTTTTCATTGAATGTCCCATCAGACTCTTAACGGGGCAGCTACAGCTCCCCAATGCTGCTCCCAGACAATGGCGCTCCAGAGGAGCCACAATCGCTGGGCCCTGTTAAACATCCAGGCCCTGATCTCTCACCGGCAAACCAGCACCTCCGCTCCCCAAACACACTCCCTCCACCATGCAAAAGACCTGCACCCACTGTTAACATTACACTCAGGCCCAGCGTCATTGTGTTGAAGGTAGTTAAGTCTACAAACTTCAGTAATGCACCATGACTGTTAAAACGTTAACAATCAGCACACACACACACACACACACACACACACACACACACACACACACACACACACACACATACACACACACACACGTGCACACACACACACACACACACACACACACACACACACACACACACACACACACCGTGCACACACACACACGTGCACACACACACACACACACACACACACACACACACACACACACACACACACACACACACACACACACACACACACACAGGGGCGCCACTAGGGGCGGGGGGGTGGGGGGCCTGGTTGGGAGTTAGGACAGTTCTAAGGGCCAGCACAGGGGGGCCCCAGAGAGCATATAGAATATATAGTATTATTGAGGGAGCCCAGAATTATTTTTTTATCATAGGGCCCAAATTTTCTAGCAGCACCCCTGCACACACACACACACATACACACACACGGACATACACACACAAATACACATCAGAGTTTCCTCAGTGGCCCCTTTATTGTCTAATAGTAGTTTAGATAATAAAAAAGATCCCCGGCCGTGTAAACAACTCCGACGTGCAGTAAAGTGCAGTAAAGTGAGCCCTTGTGAGTGATGTCAGCACACAAAGGTTAGTGTGCTGGAGCTCTCCGCTCATAAACGAAACATTACAAAAACAGCACTGGACGCGTGACAACCAGAATGAGAGAACCAAGAAGACACAGAAAGAGGGAAAGAAATGAGAGTGACAGAGAGAGAGAGAGAGAGAGAGAGAGAGAGAGAGAGAGAGGAAGAGAGAGTGACAGTGAATGAGCAGCTTTCGGCCTCTCCCAGTGCCCCACGGCCCATAGCCACAGGAAGAACGAACACTGTGAGAAGGAGTGCCGACGCCAGTGTGAACCGGGGGAAGCTGTTAAATGGCAGGGGAGGGTGGATGTGGCCACCGTTGTTTTCTTTGGGCTTCGCATCGCACCCTCCCCGAAAACAAAACAAAAAAAAGAAAGTTTAACGGGAGAATCACTGGAAAAGTGGCAGATAACTGGAGCAGGACCATTGCTGGATGTGAGGTCACTGTTATCTCTGGGAACAGTGCTGTCAGGAGATTTGTATGTGTGTGTGTGTGTGTCTGTGTGTGTGTATGCGCACACGTGTGTCTGTGTGTGTGTGTGTGTGTGTGTGTGTGTGTGTGTGTGTGTGTGTGTGTCTGTGTCTGTGTCTGTGTGTGTGAGTGGGGAATGTGGGGAGAAGCAGTCGCTGGAGGACTCTCTCCCTCACTAAAGACAAACACTAAGGAGCTCAACGCTGAACACCTGCTTGACTTTCCTGACATGTTCTTTAAAAAGAAAACAAAAATCAGGAATCCAGCTTCATGGTATGCTACCCTTGCATGTGATTTATCTCCGCGACCTCAGTTAACAAAAAGCTTTTTTTTTCTTAAAAGGTTTGAACAAATACTCCAGCAGGAACCCTTCACTGTTATGCTTTTTAGACTTTAATGACATATAGGACTGTGTGTAACAGCTCACGGTGGAACACAAGTGAAGGCCTTCAAAAGGAAAAGCAGGGTGAAATTGCAAAACGCTTTTCAATGAAATCAACACTTCAGCTCAAGCAATCTTTTGCTTTTTCTCTGGTTACTGGTCTTTGACAAGCTGCTGACATCACAGCTGACTTGGCCTTACATTTGCACACAGATATGGCCGTACTTGCTCTCCTCCCAGGACGTCAAAACAGTAGGTGGTAGAAATAATGTGTTATGTACTGAAAAAGGAAAGCAAGAAAAAAAGGTCATCCAAATAATTACAGCGATTCTGTCAGGATTTATTGGGCCACGTTAGAGGTTCGGACTCTCCGTCGGGCCGTAAAAAAGGGGCTGATAAGTTAAAATGAGCACTGGGACAATGACATCATGAAAGCCAGAGAGCAATGTTTTCTTTCTTTTTTTTCTCACCACCTTTTTTTTCTCCTCCAAAAAAACTCGAGTGTACCTTTACCTTGGGGTTCATGTCTGGACCAAACGGAGGCAAAGCCATTCATCTGGTGGGGTTGCGAGAGCGCAGGAACCTTGTCTGTTTGTGAATAAGACGTGACAGCGAGGTGAAGGAGACCACCTCACCGGGCAGGTTGTGCTACCAGTGCAGTGTGTGAAAGTGCACTCGGTAAAATAGCCGGTCGCCCAAACCTTGGGAAAAGTCATCTGCTGGACTAATAAAAAACAGTTTGTGTTGATTTTTGGACATATGTGTTCCCTTGCAGTATCTCATATGTCACATATACTCACACATCACATGATCCCGCATGTACAGAGATCTCTTTACATAATGATCATCAGTCCAGTCCCAATCTCAGGTGTATTGTCATTCGTGGCCAAAAAGCATAACACTGTGTGTAAATCATACATGTAATCATTCCTGGGGGTGAACTTCAGAGCTTCCTGTTGTAATCCAGACATGCTCATGTCCTTTGTGCATCTACCATACAATTGTCGACCATTCTCGGACCTGGCAATAAGATTCAGGTTTATTTGCCAAATGTGCCAACAGAAATAAAATTCTACATGTTCCTTGTTTCCCGATCTCTGCAGTAGATCAACGTGGCAACACGAGTCAAATGGAAACAAACAGAGTTGTTAGGTCAGCGTAGAAAGCAACTTTAACAAACTGCAGACGAATAAGTCAGCACACATTATCCATGCTTGCTGACACTGACTGCAGTGAATACCACCGACAACTTGATAACAGCTCAAAAAATGAAATCAGATTGGCAGTGTAACGTGACAGGCAAGGGCAATTCTTCAGCCAAGGCATTGCTTTTCTTTTCCTCTCGTTTTTGGCTTGTTCAGCAAAGTATGCATCCTAGTAAGCATAGAGCGAGCTCTTTGTGGCCTACTTAGAGCATGTGCCATTGCTGGGTCACATCCAGACCAAACGAATGTTAGCATGCCAGGACTACTCTGTTGTCAAACACCGCAATGCAACCTTCTACAACAAGGACAAAGGGCTCATGCTTAGCCCTCGCTACTGATAATTCTCAGGGACTTTGCCAAAGTAGTCCAATAAGGAAAAGGGGGTCAAAATGGGCTCTATAGCATAGAATACACATCGATACATATTGATAGTCAATGAGGATGTAATGTAAGGATTTAATTGTCAACACTCAAGTACATTTGGAGCGCTGAAGGCAACAGCATTTCAGACTGACTCTTTCACCTGAAGAGTGAGCAAAAAAGCGATTCTCTCAAACGTCTTCTCACTGACTTCCTCCCGGCTGTTCCTGGGGAAGGGTTAATGGCAGTGAGTTTCCCTGAGCTGCACACATCCCAAATCTTATTTTATTTGCCTGTAAATGTTAAGCGCATCTTGATCAAGTGCAAGTTTACATCAACGGCAAACTGGATGGCCTGTTTATTTCCAAAGAGTGCACTGTCTTAAATTAATCATGCAACCTCTTGCAAGAATGTTGGTGGGTTTACTTTACATATTCTATCTGGTTATAAATTGTGTTTGACAAGGGAATTAGATTAAAAACTCAAAGGCTTATTTTCATCAGAGCTGCCTTGAATCACATGTGACATATACCGCAAACCATTGTGGGGTGGTGTGAGGAACGTTTCACTGGGGTACCTGAGACATTTTACTCTATAGATGCTCAGCCATCAAAAGACTCCACTGAGAAAGAGCGAACGAATGAAAGAAAGACAGAAAAAAAGAAACAGAGAAAGAGAGAAAGAAAGAAGTAGAGAATAACAGTAACATACACTGACGACTCATGAAGCAGTGACAAAATAATGAGGTGGCTGAACTTGCCTCATGCAACCCGAGCAATAAAATTGGCCTTAATAGTTTGGCAAAGCCGATGCCACAAGTGTTTATTTTAGTGTTTAACAGCCACATTCCACATGGGGTATCTCTGGGAGGAACTGGGGAGTGGATGCCAGACAGAACTGCATGTTCTACATAATCATCATACTGCGTAAAAAAGGAGCAATACACAAACAGAGGAGTTCACATGAGACGGATCTGGTTGGGGGAAATAATCCGGATCGGGTGCGAAACCCTCCCGTGCCCCCCTCTTTACCCAGCAAACCCCAGGAAGGACTTTGTAAAGTGACTGATTTGAACACAATGTTTGTTTATAAAATTTGATCTAAGCTCCTAATTACCTTAAACCTGATTAGGCAATAACAACTCTCAGTGTACAGCTGGAACTGTTTTGGCACACTCTGTGGGGAAGTGGGAAAGAAGGGAAAGGACTGTGAGTGGGTGAGTGAGAGAGCCAGAGAGAGAATGGATAGCAATCGGCTGGGCCGAAAAGAGAAGTGATGTTTTTAATTCTTCGCCTGACAATGTTCTCCCGCCAGATAAGTGTGTGTGCCACTTCAGGAAGTGTAGAATTCGTTTCTAGAATGTGTCTCGTCGCCATCAACTTAACTGGATATTGTTTCCTCTGTGCTAAGATCAACCGTTCCTGACTGTGGTCGGGTCATAAACTGCACTTTCTTCCATTCCAAATCGCTGTCAACTCAACTACTTTACAATTTCATTTTCTGAAGGTGTGCCTTTATTGAAAGCAAATGTGGCCCTGTTGCTTTTCGTTATATCAGAATTGAGACTGAAATGGTGAATGGGAGGCCTATTCACTGCTGTGTGGGGCGGCTGTATTACACATACACACACACACACACACACACACACACACACACACACACACACACACACACCGCTGTTTGGAGCCATTGCAATCTCTGACAGATGGACGTCACTTTGCATGTGAAATAACCTGAGGAATAACCTCAGCGAGTTAGTCTGCATGTTTTTCCAAGTCACCAAAAATTCTGCTCCCACGACCTTTTTCCATCTCGGTGTTTGTGATCGTTACATCTCAGTAACTCATCCTCTTTAAGTTGTCTTTATCTTCAAGGAATGCGTTCATTTAAACACTTCTTTATATACAACGCTTTAAAAGCCCTTCTGCGTTATTTATTACTTGGGGGGAGAGAGGAGTTCCTGCAGCATTTAATCTTATCATTTAGGTCCTCCAAATCATTTTAATGTAGAAGCCTTCACAGATGGGGAAGATCTGTTGGACGTGCTTCTCATAAACTTGGGTTGAGATGGGGGTGATTTGGGGGGGGGGGGGGTGGTTGAGAGGCAGCCTTCCTCCCTTGTGACAATAAGGGGCTACTGTGGTCAGGAATCGAGTCTCAGTATTACGCCAGGTAATTAATGAAGAGGCCGCGGTTAAGGGAGGGAAGTGGTGCAGCCATTTTGTGTGTGTGTGTGTGTGTGTGTGTGTGTGTGTGTGTGTGTGTGTGTGTGTGTGTGTGTGTGTGTGCTCCCCAGAGCATCAGTCTACACTGCAGCGCTCGCGGAACCCGTCATCCCCTCGCAACTTAGCGGTCAGTCTGCAGCGCGCTCCGGCGTGAAAGGAGCCCTTTCTTTCCCCCAGCACCCTCCTGCGGCTGCCACTTTCACTAAACACCTCGGAGCGCGAGGGTTCCTACAGCTCCAAAAAGAGAGAGAGAGAGAGAGGGAGGAAAAAAATGAAACAAAGGCACCGGTTATGTGGCTCTGCTCCTGAAGTGTTCTACCTCAGCCCCTCCACCTCAACCCCCACCCCCACCAACTCCACACACCCAGAGCTCACTTTCACCTCTCTCTTTCTCACTCTCGTTCACCTTGCTCCTTTTTCCTTTCTTCCCTCCTTTGACTCACTCGCTCCCTTTTGCCATCCATCCTCCATTTTTCCTCTATATCCCTCCATCCTCACCCCCACCCCCTTTTCCTTACACTACCCCCCCCCTTTTTTTCTCATTCTCACTCTCATTCTTCCTCCCCTGCACACCTCCTCTCAAACGCTCCGTTTCTGCCCCCCACCCCCCTTCACCCTGTGCCCCAAACCTTCCTCTCCTCTCGCTCTCCTCTCGCTCTCCTCTCCTCTCCTCCCTTCCTTGCTCCCACTCCTTTTTTCGCTAGTTGGCTACAACTTTATTGTGCTGGTTGCCATCTGTTTTCTATTGATGGAGCTGAGAAGCCCAGTATGGAGCCCTTGGCCACTGGCCAACAAGACCCTGTGTGGGAGTCACAACAGCAGAGGGCCTGAGGAGATGTGCAGTGCTGGGGAAAAGAGAGAGAGAGAGAGAGAGAGAGAGAGAGAGAGCAGCTAAAAGCACCCCTTGCTAAACCTGGGAGGGCCAAATATGCACATATGGAACCACCCAACAATTGAAACACTATCAGCCTGCACGATAATGCCGTAGTAATGCATGTCTAAATGGAGGACCGATCAAATCACGGTTTGCCCAACAGGTTTGCCAGATCAAAGGGCCACGCGCTGCACAGGCTTTTGCGGCGTTTTAATGGCCAGGGCGGCCAGATGCTTTGATTGGTCGATGCTATTAGAAAGCGTCAGCGTGACATCATTTGGAAGATTATAAAAGGCGGTGATAGCCCATAGCAACAATTTATGTATTTGGTCAAAGACACCATAACCGCCATAACCCACCCACCCACCAACCTCCGACCACTCTCCGATGCACGATGCCTTTAAATCAAACCCGTCTTGTCTCCAGAAATAATTGACAGATGAGAGCTTTAGACTTGGTGCGCCGAGGGGTCACAATGGAGGCATATGCTCGTATTTAAGCACTTGTCATGCAATGTGAGGTTTCAGTTTCTTTCTCTTTTTTTCTTTCTCTCTTTCTTTTCTTTCTTTTTTGTCTCTCTTTCTCTTTCTTTCTCTCTTTCTGTCTTTCTTTCCGCATGTGGTGGAGTTGGAGTGTGGAGGGCCCCGACGTTGTGGTCCGTGTGTCAGACATGTGTCTTCTGATCTACCCTGTTACCCTCCACTCCGATGCCCCACCTGCCCCCCCCCCACACACACACACACACTGAGCCCCTGTTTGTTGACAACAGTCCCTGTTGTTGTTTGTTTTTTCTGGGAGTGCCTCATAGCGGAAAGGTTGCCATGTTGCGCAGCGGGATTCCATCGCCACGACAGTTCAAGGTGAGCAATGATGATAGATGACCATGGAAAGTGCCGGAAAGGAGCTTTGCAGGGGAACATCAAACGGGCGTTGTTTAGAGGGAAATGGCTGAGACCTTCAGATCTTCTCTTTTGTGTCTCTGAAAGAAACCCTAGGCACATTGTTCAGCCTGTACACAGTTACATGCAAGAGAAGGACCATTCTTAGAATGGCCTCTGGAATTGTCCACATTTAAATGCTGGCAATTACAAAACATGAGGTAAACCTTGTTCATTTTATTGTCTGTTGTTTTGGGTGTGGTTAGGAGTTACCCTTTTAAGATGGCTTGACAGCATCATAAGAATAATCTGGATCAGCAGACAAAGGCTCATTATTAGTTCGCCAGTTCTGTGCTAATGCAGTCAGGGTTTTTTCCTGAATAAATATGTAGCTATTTTTGAAAATATTTTTCTTCAGATAAATAAATAACAAAATAATATGCCTGTCTTGAGTCAGCAAAGACCTTTTCACATTTCCCATCCTCTCTCAGAGTACAAAAACAAACGTGCTGTCAGAGTGTGACAAATCACTTCTCAATTTGGGTCATTCAGTTCTTAAACAACTTGACCGTCATTCAGATACCACCCTCACTTTAAAAAAAAGAAAACACTCACTTATGTCAATCAAAAGTCCCTTTCCGAACATTAAAAAACTTTTATTCCTCCTCCATTTCTTTGTTTACCCCACCCACCCCAACACACACACACACACACACACACACACACACACACACACACACACACACACACACACACACACACACACACACTTCCTGACAGTGCACTTCAGAGTATGGCTACGCTGAAGGAAATTGCTTGGGAGAGAGCGAATATTTTCTCCTTTCACAACGGCGTATTTACCTAGCACCTTGCGGAGAGAAAACAGTGTTTTCTTAATGACGGGTAATGGGTGAAAGTGTCAGTGGGATCGTGTAGCCAGAGGCCCCCGGGGTCTACGGCGCAAAGTTTACACTAAGCACCAGATGCAGAAACCCTTTAGCTTTGCTGACTTTGATGGGCCACAATCAGGGGGCCTAGGGTGAACACAAAGGCTGCTTCTTGGACACTGGGCCCGACGGACAGGGTGGGAGGTAAGGGAGGCAAGGTGGGCGGGGCAGGAGGGGTCACACCAGAGCTAAAAAGATTATCAGATATAAAAAAAGCCCTCCTTGGGAACACTTAGCCCCTACTTTCTTTTTTGGCCTTTTGGAGTAAGCCTATCCTGTCCTCATGCCCCCAGCCCCCCCACACACACACACACACACACACACACACACACATAAACACACACACACACACAGTCTCTGTGAGCTGGTCGCTATAGACATGACACCTGTTTTATTTCTTGTTAATGATGGTTGGGTCGTTTCTACAAAAGTGAGATGTGAGGGGGTGGCAACAACAGGGCATTAAAATAAAACAAGGCAAAAGCATCTCTTTTTTTGATAAATGAAACCTCCATTCTTTTGTGCTTGCCCTGAAACCTACAGCATACGTGAGTTGCACAAATTTGAAGAAGTTGTACTGCTCTTATCCAATTGAGTTTGAGGAGTGGAGAAGACTGTTTGTTATCCCAATGGGCATGACGGAGCAATCTTAACTTGGGCCGTGCTCTTTTAGGCTCTTCTGTCTAAATGGAACAGAATGGACTGCAGATGCTGTTAGAAGTGTTGCTTCTGTTCAGATTTACACTGTATTTGTTATACAAAGTTGGGTTACAAAATTTACGTCAAGTCATGGTGCCCCAAGTGAAATAAACAACATGAATGATTAGCCTGTTCCCTGATCACCATGTGCTGGCCTAAAGTCGTAATAGCTATGCTCACATATGGCCAGTGGAGGCTAGTTGAGGACCAGCTGAGGGCCGAGGGGTTTTCAGGCGGTATTTGCTTTAACCACACCACCACCAGGTGCGGCGGCAGTGGCGGCGGGAGCAGCGGTAGAGGAAGAGATGTGAGCTGCTCCTCATGCACGCTCTGCTCTGCTCTGCTCTGCTCTGCTCCACTCCGCTCCGCTCCACTCCACGGTGGCCCTCTGATTTGGGTTCCACATGCACACCAGCTTTGATCACTGGCAGGGCAATGTGATCCATAGGATGGGCTCACCAGAACAATCTGAAATCTGTCCTCGATTGACTGCCATGCACTTTTCTTTTCTTTCTCGGAAACCACATGTTTCTTGATTGAAAAAACGGCATAATAAGCTAGATTGTATTACTGTATTATAGGGTCATCTACTGCTGTCTCTCTGTCTCTGTCCCTCCCCGTTCCTTACTGACACGCTCATTCACTCACTGCAAGTCAAGCCATTATTAATCTTTATTAGTCCATAAGCACCTTTCTTTTGAGTTGCTCATATGAAAAGTTTCTCTTGTGCCTGTGTTTGTGTTTGTATGTGTGTTTGTATGTGTGTGTCTGTGTGTGTGTGTGTGTGTGTGTGTGTGTTTGTCTGTGTTTTTGTCTGTGTGTGTGTCTGTGTGTGTGTCCGTGTGTGTGTCCGTGTGTGTGTGTGTGTGTGTATGTTTATGTGTGAACTTGCTGGTGCGTGACAGCGCACATGCACACATGTGTGTGTTGCTGGGGTGCAAATCAGAAATAAGATGGCCAATCATAACAGGTGAGACTGAGGACATGTTTTGTCCAAAGGCCGAACACTTTCTTGCGAGATTGAGGAGCCTTCAGAAAATGATTACAGGTATTTGAACAGATGCAGGGGGTTGGGTGTGTGTGTGTGTGGGGGTGTTTGTGTGTGTGGGGTAGGGGGGGGGGTTGTGGCTGGAGTATATAAAGAGCTGATTTGTGGTAGCCTGGTATTTTTTGCCCTTCCTGAAAATAGCCCTTTTCGTAGTGCGGCCCTTTCTGCTTGACCCAAAGAATGCTGGCGTGCTGGTTAAAATCAAAATCAAGCTTAAAAACACTCAACCCATCAATTATGAATCTTTATGTTGCCATTGCATGGAAGATGTGTCCGTCCTCGTTGCTGTCTCCCTCCCACAGCCCTGCGAAATGGAGAGAAAACATTGTGTTTTTAGGTGCACAAAACAGCCCTTAACTTCTATATTCAGCTCAACGTGGTAAGAGAAAAAAAAACATATAATTCAAAACATTTTGAAGGAACAAACATACACCCAAGTGCTCTTTCAACACTACTTTGTCAATGGAAATGGCCATATCACAATGTTTATTTAAGCATGACACAATCCCGTGATAGAATCATTGCTGGCTCTGCTCGCTTTATGTGTAAGGCTAATATTCATCAATATTTCACTGCATCTGTTGAACTGTGCTCTACCAGGCACATACACACATTTTATGCAGGAAATGACATAATTGGGTACATGGCGTTTAGGCAGTTTTTCAACCACTAACGGGCAAGCATTGTTTAAAATGGCATCGCAGTGTGTTTACTCACCCGTCTTAAATTTCATACTGCGGCCAAATGCAATACAATCAAACAAAACATACCTGTGTCCTATTTGAACCCCAAAACGAAGTTCCACGGGGGTTCGTTTGACAGCTGATGTGGAGCCAGGTGAGTCCCAGAGGATGCCGCGCTTTCCTGTTCATAAATAACAAACTCACTCCAGCTTCACCTCGCTCGAGTGGTTTACTGAGAAGGTATCGCTTCACCTCTATGAGATGAAAAAGTTTGAGCCAGTAAACTACGATACTGTGGAGAGCCACTGGAACAGTTTACAAATAAGTTGTTTAGAGGAATATAAATGTATGAAGTGCCCATTGATCATCTTAGACATGCATCAGCTCATTTTTGACTCTTGTTGTTTCTTCATGTAGTATTTAATTTTAAAGCCAGTCTAATTCCATGTCATTTCAGAGCATGGCAGCAGAATATTTGTACATAGTGCCAGATGCTCACATGACTTTCAAAAGAGGAAATGCTTACTTTATAAACTCAATGAAACGTGCAGCTCTGTAACTCAGTTCAGACAGCTTAAAGCTGCTGTCCATGAATCAGAAGTTCATGAATTTGTGTCTCTCAAGCAGCTCACCTAACTCCCTTTCCATCATTGACAAAGAAACCGCACAAATCCTGACCTTGACGACTAAATCTATTTACATGCTGACTACTACCTTGGAGGACTACCTTGGACACATCATAAAACAACCCTTTATCTGTTTAGAGTAGAACAGGATTACCCTGCTAGTGAAAATAGTGCCATCCAGAGGCTACATTTACATCAAGTTTTTATGGATGGCAAAGATGTAAATGTAACTTTTAAATGTGATTAAAGTCTATAACCCTCATATCTAGCATATATTTCTTTAATCCAACACTTCTGCCTTACTAGCACAACTAAAATATATATCTGAGTATTATGACTGAACCTAATCCTGGAGCAAAGTCATGTCCTGAGATAAGCCTTGTGTCTGACAGTACTTTTTCTTGGCTGTCCCAGATGGGGAGAGAGTGAGAGAGAGAAAGAGAGAGAAAGAGAGAGAGAGATCACTCTGAGACTCCTTGCCCCGGAATTTCAGCTCCGGTGAGAAAAGAAAGCACCACTGGCATACTACAATAAGCAAAATAAAAAGATATAAATGGCCAAATAAATACTCCCCCAGGGTGGCCTGCAAATATTATGAGAGAGTCCATTTTCAGTGACAATTGGAAATGTCCATGCATTTCTGCAGGTGTTCGCCACATTGGAAACCAAGGCAGGAAAAGAAAGCAAAGTCAGAGAGACAGGTACTTGGCAGTGTTTTAGGGGGAACGCAGCTTAAACAGACCACCTCCTCCTCCTCCTCTTCCTCCACCCCCCACCCCCGCTTCCCCACCCCTCCTCTGCAGATGGGAGACACAGATTTATTACAAAAGCCCAAACATCTCCATTAATATGTCTAGCCATGACGAAGTGGCGCGTTAGGCGGCCGCGGTGTCGAGAACGCAAATAGAAGGAGGCAGAAAAATTGTCTGTCTCCCAAGGCATGCCTTGATGCGAGGAAACGCCAGCCAAAAACATGTGACTCGAGACGTGGAACTATGCATGCCATTGATCCATTAGCCCACACTCCTCCTCCGTGAGTAGCAGGCTCTCTCTTTCTTATTTCACTCCGACTAAACATGATGAAAATCGGTATTGTCTAATCTGCTAAATGTATTTCCAACAGACAAAATTCAACAGGACAGGTGACCTGGCTGTGGTATGAGGCAGACAAAGGCAGGCCTGTGTGGATGATTGTGTGCGTGGATGATCGTGTGTGTGTGTGTCTGTGTGTGTGTGTGTGTGAGTGTGAGCGATAGAGTACATGTGTGTGATAGAGAACGAAAAGAGAGAGGTGTACACGTGTGAGACAGTGCTAATGTGATGAGAATAGAGGGGAAGAAATAATGGAAGGCATGCAAGAATGTGTGTGGAATAGACATAGCATCACCATTACATACTGGGACATGCATTCCAATCCACTACTGTGTGATAGTTAGTCTGGCCCATCTCACACACACACACACACACACACCCATGCACACACACACACACACACACACACACACACACACACACACACACACACACACACCCATGCACACACACACACACACACACACACACACACACACACACACACACACAATTCAGTTCGTACCTTTGCTATTCCTGTAAAAGCATTCCAGTGGGAGTAAGTTGCACAACCCTTTGGATAAGCTTTCGCCAAGCAGATTCACAGTAGGAGGTCAGGCGCAAGGGGCTAGTGAACTCCCCGGAATAACACGCTCCTATAGCGCAAGCCATTTGTGTTGTAAGAGAGTAAAGTGTGTCTCAAAACTTTTACATGTGTTCAGAGTGCCCCTTAAGATCCTGGCACAGAATCACTGAAACACAACAGAGTATGCATGTGTCATGCTCTTTGCCAGAAAAAACTATTTTCCGTGTTTCTTCTTTCCCTCTGTAATCCCCCCTCTCTCTCTCACTCTTTCCTTCTCTCTCTCTGTCTCTCTGCCTCTCCCCATTCCTCTCTGGCTCTCTGTCCAGCTCGCTCTCTTATACTCACTTGCCCATTTTTTACTTTTCTTTTTTTAAATATTGGCCTGCAACACAGTGAAATTCCTCCAACATCTGTCAAGGAAATATAAGACTGCATTTACAAAATGCTAAACACTGGTGAGGCAGGCCGTGCCAGATCTGATAATAAACCAGAAAAAAATGCAAAGCTGTGGAGGAGAGACCTCTGGGACGAGGAACTCATTCTGGACAAAGCCACAGAAAGTCTATAAAAGTGAGTGTCTCGGGAACTGGGATTACTGGGTGTCCTTTAGAAGTCTGTTTGCACAGACGCATGCACTCACGGTCTTCCAGCTTCTTGAAATACCACAGCGAAGGGAGGAAAAAAAGCAGCAGGACAGCTTTGCAATTAAAGTTGTGTTCAATTAGGTTACTCTGCAAGAAAAAAACATTTCCCCTGGAATATGACCGAGCACGTGTTCCCGATTATGTCCAGAAACATAACACCACTCTTCGATGTCATCTGATCCTGTACGATTTAATGCAGTTTGACACTTTGCCACAACCCTGGGCCACTTACCATGACAAATGAAACGAAATCCTCTAAACAATTTGTGCATTTTGTAGTGCTGACATTTCAGCTTTCATATATGAAGAATTCCACATATCCCATAGAACATAATCGCATTAGGCCTGGCTCTATAAGAGGCATGTATGCACATAAATCCACTCACTTGGGCAAGTTTTGAAGAACCACTGTTGAGTGAAATGTCTTGTTGATATTTTTTTATTTAGGAAACATAGGTATGCCACAAATCCGTAAATCCTGACTGTATGTGCAGAAACAACCTGATTGGTGCAGAAGTCTGACACGTGCCCTTGTCTCCTGGACACAGGTGAAACAAATTAACAGCAGCAATTTTCTTTGCAAAGAGAGAAAAAGACATACCATGTTGAGACTCTGGTGAATTCTGCTTCTGCATACAGTACTAGTTACAACTGGACTCTAAGAGAACCTCTGATGAGTTGCACACAAGGAATATTCTTCATTTGCCAATGATCAAGTATTTTAAGCAGAATGTGTTATGACTCAATGTCTTTCCTGCCACTGTAAATTGATGTCAGCACCGTTCAGTTCATATTTTTCTTTTCTTTTTTTTTCTGTCGTCCAACACATCTCCAACAATATGACTGAGATAATATTACCATTGGCCTTCATTGAGAGTTGAAAGCCTTTCGATCATAAATGAAGCTTATATGAAGTTACACAAATGTCTCCTAGTTCCCTCACTGGCCTTTCTCTGTGATGAAAATGACACTCTGCTAGAGGAAACCTAGCAAACTTCAAAGATGATGTGTTTGCTCTTGACACACAGTGCATTTGTTGCACAACTGTCATCAGCCGACATTACTAAGCTGTCAAAATCGAAGCGACATTTTTGAACAGGATGTGTTTCACTGAAAGAGTAGCGCATGTTCAAACAGAAGAGTTCAAACTGAAACTGACAACTGGGAAATGGTGCATAATGGAGACAAGAGAGAACCACTTGATCCTCAGCCATTGTTACCTAGGTGACAGTGATTTGGACTACGACATACAGATGTACACTTCCCATGGTCCAAGTGCTTTAAAATGTGAAGAAAACAGGTGTGCTGCTAACCTCTGGTGACGAGATGGAACACTGGTCCAAAGCACTGTAATGTTTTCCATTATATAAAGTAAGAGCATGAAATGTTTTTCCATAAAAAACCTATTTCTTTCAACAGTGACCCAATGGTAGGTGACATGTACACTCCAAGACACCAAGTTAAATAGATTTATAGATGATGCTTTGAGAAGTACACAACAGCTTTTTTTTACATATGCATTTCACATACAGTATATGCATTCTATAGAATTCGCTGTCAATATGGCACAGACACAGCCATGGTCTGTTGACTCAGTGGCTTCATACTTCCAGAATCTTCCACTTAAGTGTCCTTAGCTACTCAGAAAACTGCCACTTCTGCCACTTAAGTCATCCAGGCTTTTCAGTTTACCATAATAACAGACAATAATCTGTTACAGTATACCATAGAAAGAGTCACTTTCTTTAGCTTACACATATACCAAGTGTTAGAAGTCCAGTGCCCTAAAAAACACAAGTGGATCTGAAGTTTACAATGTCTTTTTTTTCTCTTCTATTGTGGGTGAAGGGAGCAAAAGATAACAGTCATCCGCCAATCAGTTTTTATGACTGTTGCATGGCTCGCTACCTGCAGCCACATGACTCCACCACCATGTCCTCATACTGTTTGTACACCACGTTGTTGGCTGAGTCTATGTAGAGGATGCTGATGGGGCTTAGCCGGGTGGGTACGCAGCAGGTCGGGGGGGTAGACCGGGGGTCCATGGAGTTCATGAGGGTCTGGATGATGGCGTGGTTGGTGGGCTCCAAGTGCGAGCGTATGGGGAAGTCACACACACCGTCGCAGTGGTACGCCTCGTACTCCAGCGGCGCGATGATCCAGTCGTCCCAGCCCATCTCCTTGAAGTTGACGTGCAGCTGGCGCCGGTTGCACCGCGGCTTGGGGCTCTTGACGGGCTTCTTGCTGCGGGGCAGCGGGGCACGGCGCATGCGCCGCTGGGTGAACAGGTACTCGTAGACGGTCTTGTTGTCGTGGCCCGAGCGCGCCTTGATCTCGTTGTAGAAGAGGCCGCGCTTCTTCGTGCGGCTGAACACCACGAAGAAGGCCTTCTCCTTGGTCTGGCGGCCTACGCGGGCGAAGCCCAGCTTCCTGAGGTCCGTCGCCCCACGCCCCTGCTCCACGGCCTCCAGTTCGAAGCAGAGCTGCGCAACGTTCCGGAAGCTCTTAAACAGCTTCCAGATGTCAAACACCTCCCACTTGGAGATGGCATGGTCCTCGATTGGGCGCGACTGGAGCAAGGAGGCCTTCTGCTTACCTGCGGCGCAGGTGTAGAGCCTCAGGGTGACGGGGCCGCCCGAGGCTTGCGGCTTGCGCGGCTCGGTCAGGCGCTTGCGGAGAATGCGGAGCTCAGCGCCGAGCAGGCCCTCTTTGTCCAGTGAGCTGATGTTGAAGGAATACCGCTGCCTCCTCAGCTGCGGGAGACGATCATCTGCGGAGAAACAGAGTGGACAGTCACCTTTCCTGTATTTGGACAGTTCTCATTTTGAGGCGCCAAAAGCTCTCATTTTCATTTCTGTGCCGAACACCAAATGTTTCATCTTTTCCCCAGCTTTTTTTTCTTTCTTTCTTCGAGCAAGAAAATATGAGGGTGTAGCAGTGTACAAATGAAATGAGTCACTTTCATCCAGGCAAAGCTTGCTTTCAAAAGTATATTAGAACCAGACATGTCCAGACTGCGGACCACAAGGTATTGTAAACAGACCATTATTATCAACCTGCAGCTGTTTACCAGTGGGCCCACCAGCGTGACATATGGCATGTGCAATGAGCACCAGAAAAAAACATACCTGAGCTGACAACTCAAAACGTCATTTTGATGGGGCAGATAATTGACTGTGTGTGTATGTGTGTGCCTGTGTATGTATGCGCATGTGTGTGTGTGTGTGTGTGTGTGTGTGTGCATGTGTGCGGGAAAGCACGCAAGTTTAGGAGGGTGTTTGTGATTGGATGCTCTAGCATGTCAGAGACTGAGAGTGAAACTTCTGAAGTTGAACTTCTAAAGTTGAGGCAGTTTTGATGAAATGAAAAGCAGAAAACCATAAGTAATCCATCCATTTGTGTTCTCAGTCAGAGCAAAAACATATGCAGGCTTCAATTTTCTCTCCCCCCACCCCCATGTGAAGGAGGTCATCTACAATTTTCAAAGGACAAGCTACACAAATAAAGTGCAAATTAAAAGTACATTAGGTGCTTGAAATGTAAACCTTTAGCAGCTAGGAATATTAAACTGACGTGGTTTAAACATCACTTTAAACAGTTTTACACTGAAAAGAAAACATTACACGGAGGCCACCTACTTGTAGCCTCATGGAGAGTTTATTTACGTTTGAGAAGCCGTAAATCTCGCGTGGATGTGCAGAGAACTAGCCTATACTGACTAAGACAGGCCAGACATGCAGACAGAGAAGCTCAAGAAATCAGCAGAGCGAGAGGATCGACACCGCATTACCCTTTTGAAATACTCCCAAAAAGATTTTCATTGGCTTTCTTGAGACGTTTCTCACTGGGCTAAATCATATCTTAATAGAAATAGGTTTGTGTGGCATCTTGTGCATATTGTATTGGAGTGCAGAAAGGTATGTCTATGTTTCATGGATTAAACGATTTCAAGAGTTGGCTAAGAATTAACTGTTTCAATTGTGAGTCTAGAACACAAGCAGCAGCCGTACACTGAGCCATATTTGTCGGCAAACAGCAGCAAAACATTGAGGGTCCACTTTAACAATTCATCGTTATTGTGCTCTCACATACCTTGTCCTTTATCAACAAAACTGGTGATGGTGTTGGCCAGGCCAGCCTCGTGTAAAACACTAGTATTCACTTCCCCTGTTGAAAGCGACCAATATAACGACAGCATATAATCATGCGGCGTCACCAGCGGGTGCTTCGGCGGGTCTGTGTCAGTTTTTGGTAAAACTTTAGAACTGCGTTGCGCCAAGGGTGAGAATCCTCTTTGTGCAGACACAGCGCGCGCCGGTCCTGTTCTCCCTGCAGCCGGTACTGTCCTGGCATCCGCCTTGCCGTTGCTCTGTGCAGCCGCATTCTTTCCTAAATGAGTGCTGAGTGCCGCGGGGGCAGATGCGCCACCGGAGGCTGGTCGGCTTCCATCTCCGGGTACCCAAGAACGCGCAGCTTCCCTGCGTCCCAAATTGATGGGTGCCACAGAGCGACTGTTCACCCCACTTGCGGTCCTCTTTACGCTTGTCACTGATGTCACGGACTGCGCTTTAGAGGACTCGCCCTTTATCAGTGGGGGTCCAGTTCGGATCCGTGTGATCCTTGCTCCACTGGAAGACTTTCCACCCGTAGCACCATAGTTCCCCACCATTAACGATGCAGTACTCCCGCTTCGATCTGCGTCTGTGTGAGTGCCTGGTCTCCTCGCAGTTGAGCGCTGTCCCTCGCCTGTAAGGCCCGTAGACACTGAGACGAAGTTGAGGTATAAAAGAGTCCAGCACCCCAATAAAAGAGGGAGACGTTTCAATACTTTCATCCTCTGAACTTCCTTTGAATTTTGACGTAGGAGAAATGCACACTATCGTCTTCGGACTTAAGTAAGTAATCATGAACAAGTTTGGAAAGGAGAAAATTTGGGATGAAATTAAGTATCTTGGGATAAAATAAATAGTGCAAACCGTTATCCTCTACCCCGTTCTTCAGTACCATAGTGATGCAAATTGTTAACCTCTGGATTTGCTTTCCGATATAGATATCCGAGAAAATAGTTTGCATTGGGAAGACCAACCTGACTGCTTAAGAGCCCAGCAATTCTGCTCGATATCTTGTAAGAGACTTGTTTAAATCCCTCTTTTCCAAGAGGGAAGAATGGCGTAATGCTGTCGGTGTTTTTTTCTCTCTCTCAAAGTTTGAACCACGTCCAGTGAAAATAGCTCACTCACTGCAACCTGCAGGTGCTCAGAATTCTCCGCAAACCTGAGCTCAGGAATTGGAAACGGAATTCCAACGAAAACCAGTTTAATTACTCTCTGATGTCATGCTGTCTAAACTAATTTAAGTGCAATATTTCTTCTGAAATCTTCTTTGCTCCTTTTAACCACTATGCCACTATGAGTCATACGGTAGGCTACATAAAAAGGCACTGAAACAATTCTTTACATAAAGTCACTTGAAATAAGTAGACTGTTCATTCAAGCAATAAGGTTAAAGTGGCAGATATGATTAGTGAGAAATATTTTAAAATCCACAATTCCCCAGCAATGCCACCAATAACAAAAGTAACAATAAAAACTTGTCACTGAAAAGCAAGCCCTCAGTCTAAGAACTATTAGACTGTCTATTACTTTACAATGCACTATCACACATTACTTTATAAATATTATTCATTTACATCGGAGTGAAAGCTCTGGAGACTGTGTAGAACATAACATAAGTTTGATCTGTCCAGTGAAGCAAACTTTTTCATTGCTGAATATAACTGTACAACAAAGAAAACACACTTGCACACTGAAATTGATTAGGCATTGTAAGTTACAGGCCCAGCAGACACAGTAATGGTTATCCCCACTGACATAGGTCACTTCTGAGGACATCTGATACAATTTCACCCTGTTACATTTCAGGTGGTGTTTGACACCGGGAAGCCATGAGACCTGAATTTATAACATCATTAAGCCAATCTTTTTAAACAGTGTCATAAATACAGACGTGCAGGGACTGTCACTGACATAATTAGATGCCTAAAATCAGGACTGCACTATGAGAACTGGCACGCTGTTATGTGTTCAACCCCAAACCAGGGGCATGCTTAGGCATTAGGGAATTTGGGGAGCACTCTCGGCTCACTTGCTCTGCTCCACAACCTGTACGTTAGTTGGAGGGGGAGCTTTAGGCATATGTGGCTGCTTTAGTTACTCGACTGCAATAGAAAATGTATAAGCAGGACAGAGAACACAAGCAGAGCTAAATGAAATCACAGACTTATTCAGCTGGTGATGTCAAGCCCAGTGTCTTAATGCTTGAATACGCCCCATAGTAGCTCCAATACTTGATATAATAGTCTTCAACTGACCCTGTGGTGATCGTGAAGGAAACGTAGCCCAGTGGAACTATGGGGAACACAGGATAAATCACATTGACCAACATAGGCCAGGATACCTCAATAGTTTGTTTATTAAAATCCACCTCCTTCCCCCCAACAGTGTTTACCTTCTTTCTGACAACCCATCAACCCCCCCCCCCCACGTCCCTCTCACATCACAACTAGTTGGATCATACTGCAGCTTTCATCATGTAGGCCGATTGCCAGTGGAAGACTTCACAGGAAAGAACTCTGATCAAATGAATGTTGCTTGACACTTGCTATGAATACCATGCCAGACTAAGGAGACATTCTCTGAATTCTCTTAACAAATTCCATTTCATTCTTCTTGTTTATTTCTGTATGTTACATTACTTACTTCCATGGTTACCATGGACACCAACAACCATGCTTTCACTTGGGCCAGAACAGGGTGAATGGCCAAACCTGTCCAGCTGAGCTGAAGTCAGATCAGTCATACATACTTTGCTCATCATTACCGTTCCCAAATCCACAATCCCTGCTTTTCTCTGATGCAAATACACGTATAAGAAGAGAGTGAAGGCCTCAGTTTGCAGAACACAGTTTTCAGTAACAGAAGACACTGAGTTTTTGTCTCAGTGGATAAGGACTTGGAGAAGTAGGCCACCCTGTGTCACACACACGTACACACACACACACACACACACACACACACACACACACAGAGTGACACACACACACAGAAACACACACACACACACACACACAGAAACACACACACACACACACACACACACACACAGAAACACACACACACACACACACAGAAACACACACACACACACACACACAGAACACACACACACACACACACACACACACACACACACACACACACACAGTGACACACACACACAGAAACACACACACACACACACACACATAAACATTCTCATTGAGGGATGAAAATGAAAACCTCATTGCGCAGGCACACTATTGAAAAAGGTGAGCGCAGCACATTCTCAGGCTAACTGTCCTGGACAAGCTCTTCTCAGGATGTTTTAAGAAGCTCAGGAGGAAATCTGTGACCAGCTTGTGGTCTACCTCAAGCCTCAGCGGCACGCAATGGCAAGAACATATCTTTTGTACATGTGCTCCTCCGCTGTGCCCCCCCACCCCACACACACACCCCATCGGCAGTACCCCGACACGGTAATAACTCTGTGTGGAGAAAAGTGTACACTATCGGTATTGAGATGGGAGGCGGTTCAAAACCCGCAGAAGAATTCTCCATCGCCAGCCCAGTTCCCAATAAAATAAAGAGACCACTTGTTACCATGAAGGTGGACAGAGTTTTGAAATGTTACTAGGAGACCTGACTGCCATTGGGTGGCGACCTCCCCTATTAGACATTCCTGTATTACTGGAATATCTAGAACAGTCTGTGCCTGAGGATTGCAGATCATTTCTGAAATATGTTTGGGAAAGTTTATAGGACGTGTTGAGTGGTCATATTTTATAAATAATGTGGCAGATTGCATCGTTAACAGATGTTGCTTTGGACAGTTATTGATACAAATAAGATGTGATCACCACACAGGCATCTGGGGGCTGACAGAGAGAGAGAGTGGTTGACAGGGGGAGCACCCAAATAGCTCGCGCAGCACTGCCCCCCTCAGGCCACTCTCTGGTATCCCGTGTGGAGAGACGGGGACACTGGGAGATCTTCATTTGGGGAAATGTTGCATGTCCTAATGGTTGGATGTCTTTTTGTGTGTCTTTAATTAGTTAGGCATGAGTGACTTATGAAATTATTAAGTCAAATGTCCAAACATACAATGAAAAATGAACAACATGGTGATGAAAAATGACGAACATGATGATGAAGATAACATATGACTTGTGCCATTTTGACAGTGATTGCCATGATAGATATTCCCATAATATAGAGATCTTCAACAGGGGGTCCACAACAACCAGCAGACCCTCAGAGTTACTGCAGGGGCTCAGCATTGTATGCACCAAGTATTTTAATATGTGCACTACACGCCTACCTACACGTTATTGTTGACCTGGTTTATTAAGCAACACAATTTTATATGGTAGGCTAACAGGGGGTCCCTCCACCATCTCAGGGGTACTTGGTCCTTAAAGGTTGACCTCTGACCTCTAATGCATCAGACAAAAGCCGCCTTATGAGGAACTCTGTGGCTGCTAATGCACAAAGAGCACGGCACCGGGCTGACCGGAGAAATCTCAGCTCTGACCTTCTCCATTCTACTACCAGACCCTGCCCCTGGAAAATTTTATCTTCGAGTCATATTGCTCGTGGATTTATTTGGCCATCCTGAGGGAGCATACATTACAGATGTAAAGGCAATTTCCCGAAATCCTTCTGCTGACCCGCAGCAAAGGGAGCTGGCTGCTGCCTCGTCTAGCAGATAATGAGTGGGACTCGCTGAAACGCTCCACAGCAGCGTGTCAAGAAGAAAGAGACGTCTGTACCCAGAGCATCGTTTTCCACCTGAGCTGCAGGTGTTTGCTTTACGTGCTTGTGGGCGGGAGTGGCCTGGCCTCATTCATTTTAAATTTGGGATGGAAATGTTTACCTTGCGCTCCGCAAGCAATTGGTTCCCAGTGGATGCATGAAGCTGATATTTTTATTATCTGTGTTGACTCTTCTCCGCTCTGCTTTCCGCCTGGCTTGAGTTTGATTGACGCTGTTGTGAATGTCATTATAAAAATGGCCTTGCTGGGAAATTACATCCAGGCTGACTATTAGATATTTAGACAAATAAACATTTCCATGTGAGAGATACTGTTTAAAGGTCTGTATGACGATTCGAGATTTTGCCATTCCCTCCTATTAATAAAAAAAAGATATATATATACAATGTCAAATTAGTGCATGTTCAACTGAATCTGTTAACTGTTAGAATCTGTTAGTAAAGACTTTTCATGCACAACACAATCATTTTACTAGATAATCACATGCTTCATGCATTATAGCAGAAATTCATGCAGTTTGCAGGTCAAGTATAATGATAAAGACGTAAGAAAAATATGTAATAAGACATTAGTGTAAATACTGACGCATATCATCTTAATCAATACATGAAGTGTAGATAGATAGATAGATACTTCATTGATCCCCAAGGGGAAATTCAAGTAATTTTCAAGACATTTGCTTGTTTCAAGACATTTGTTTGTACATGACAAATTAACTTTGTTTTTATGAATCGTTGAGCTGAAAGATGAAGGAACTTTTTGATAATTGTGAAGCACAATTCTCAAACCATTGGATTGTTCACCCACTAATAGGGAACGTGAGCTGGGTTAGGCCGTTGTGAGACAGGTTAGTTTTACCCTGTTGATGTGTTGTGCAATGGTACTGTAATCCTGAGAAGAACCCATGGTTCAGACATGAATATGATACTGAACAAAGTGAATTTGATAGGATTCATACCACAAATAGACAAAATATCCAATAAACAACTCCCACAGCATTATGCTTTCCTGCTATGAAATTAGTGGAAATGTGCTAAAACTATTTCTTACTGTAGATTAACTCTTATTTTGACCCACATACAACCCAAAACAGAAAACATACAACCCAAAACAGAAAACGTTGGGACGTTGTGTAAAATGCAAATAAAAACAGAATGTCAGTAAAGTCTCGTAAACCCATATTCATGTTTCAAAAAATGTTGGGACGGGAGCATGTTTACCACTGTGCTGCTTCACCTCTTCATTTAACACAATTCTGTAAATGTTTAGGAACTGAGGAGACCAGTTGCTACAGTTTTGATAATGAAATGTTGTTCCATTTCTCCCGATATAGGATGTCAGTTGTTCAACAGTATGGGGTATTCTTATCATGCTTTTCATTCCATTATGCACATAATTTTACAAATCTGGACTACAGACAGGGCATCTTAGCACCTGGACTCTTCCTCTATAGAGAAATACTATTGCAATATGTGCAGAATTCATTTTGCCATTGTTTTCCTGAAATATTCAAGGTTGTCCCTGGAAAAGACATTGCCTGGATGGCAGTATATGTTGCTCAAAACCTGTATACATGTACATCATTCAGAATTGATTGTGCTTTGTCAAATGTGCAAAATGCCCATGCTGTAGGCACTAATGCTCCTCCGCACCGTCATAGATGTTGGGTTTCGAACCAGGGGCGGAGTGGCAATCGGGACAGTCGGGAGTTTTCCCGGTGGGCCGGCTGAGGTGCGGGCCGGCCCATAGAGCTTTTAAAGCAACACCAAAGAGTTTTTTATACCTTAAAATAATGTTTCCAAAATCGTTTCAGTGGTTCATCAACTCGTAACAGGGTGAACGGCAATTCTGCATTCGCCTCGCGGCCCTCTATCGGCTATAACCGCACTATGTAAATTTGCCAGATCGGGTAGCGGATCTGTAGTTCGATGGAATGAGACATAAGAAACTACAAATTTAACTTGCATCTGAAGTCGCAATACATCATACTTTTATGATACATACTCCAATGCATGGATTCCAGTTGCTGCTACTGGAAGAAACTGGAATCCATGCATTTCCACTGAATTATTTTTGGAATCTGATCCCTTATCATACCTGTTCATTCTTACTTGTCGCTCGACTTATCGTGACTAAATTCAAGATGGCTGCAAGCGCTAAACCATTGAAGATACTGTCTCCATAAATCGTCTTGTAAGTAAACTACCAGTGCTTTTCAAAGTTCTCAATGTCTCGTTTTAAATGTCAGGGCCCTCGAGTCTACCAATGAAGTGTGGAGATACATTGAGCCTTGTAAATGGTGTAAAACAGTGATTTATTTGCATGGCTAGCCCGATGCGAAGCACCACCATTGAAAAAGCTGTTGGTAGCAACGGCTAACTAGCGCCAGATTTTGGAGTGCAGGGGACAAGCCGAGATGGGCTATGAGACATACGTTCACACTCGGTATCATGTTTCAACACACTTTAGGTCAATATCACACCGGAATTCTCCTTTAATAGGCCACTCAGGCTGATAAATGGTTTGTGGAACTCGTTGGAACTGTCTAGTAGCCTAAGCCTTTAGGCCTACTTTAATCTACCTATTCAAAGTGTCTGGTTTTTCAATTATTTAATTACCTGTGTTATTAGGTTGACAGGCTAGGCCTTTTTTAAATTTATACAGGCAACTATTGGAGTGCTATGATACCCAGATATGTCCTTGCATGATGCTTGAAATTTCCATCCACCCACAAAGCTGTTTTTATACTGCACTTAAAGGACAAGTTTGGTATTTTACACGTAAAGTCCTGTTTTCAGATAGTTTATGATTAAATAGAACGTTTAAGATTGAAATTTGGACACATGCTGCTGTCCTGAGAATTTTCGGTTTCTGTGGTAGCGCCCCCCCTCCTCCACAACACTGCATACAGTAGGTGCACTGGAACAATCCTTCCTAAAATGCATTAAACTTCTGTTTACAAAGACGTGAAACTCACCGAGTGGTCAGGGGTGTTCGCTGATATGCTCACACAAAAATCGCTACAAAAGATGCTTTCCAACAGGTGTTTTACCATGCGTTGTAAAACCCGTACATTCTTCCGTTGAAAGCTTGAATAATAGACACTCCAGCCCAGTTGGTGGCGATAATGCACCACACCGTCTTGCGATGAGGCGATTTTGTGCAGTTCCGAATTGCGGGAAAATTCATAGCAAAAAAAGTTGTCACAGACTTTCAACGATCCAGAAAGGCTAAAGTTGTGGCTGGAATTTCTGGGGTTGGATGTGAGCACACCTGTTGAGAATCTGCAGAAAGCTGATCACCGTGTCTCTGCGGTCTGCATTTTACTGAACTTCGTTGGAGGTCGAAAGAAATGCCCAAAAAGCTCTTTAAGCCTGAGAAATACAGCGGTTCCCACATTACCTCCTGGGACGACAGAGTTGGAAGAACTTGGGGTAAGGTTGACATTTTGTAACGTAACGTTTGTAACAGGCGGAAAATGAACTTATTTGTTATGTCCATAACCTGTCATGTTCACATCATAAGCCTAACACTAACCCTAGCCTACATGAATAATTTGGCTACATGATTTTGTACGTTTACTATTTTTTTGGCTGTGGAACTTTCATGATGAAAACGTAATGATTCAAGTAGGCTATCATTCACATCGTGCAAGTTCCAAGACATTTTAGCATTAGCCATCGTTGGACGTGACAATAATTTGGATAGCGTAGTAGCCTACGATACCCATAGACTGTAAAAAATAGACGATACCGCGACTGCATAAGACTACAGAAAGAATACAAACAACCCCATATCCGTTTCCGGCAGCGGAGTAATACCGTACCTCACAGCACATCCAAGTCAATGGAGTTGGACAAAAACTACGATAAAACCTGTTGGAAAGAATCTTTTGCAGCGATTTTTGTGTGAGCATATCAGCGAATACCCCTGACCACTCTGTGAGTTTCACGTCTTTGTAAACGAAAGTTTAATGCGTTTTAGGAAGGATTGTTCCAGTGCACCTATGCAGCATTGAGGCCATACCACAGAAACCGAAAATTCTCAGGACAGCAGCATGTGTCCAAATTTCAATCTTAAACGTTCTATTTAATTATAAACGATCTGAAAACAGGGCTTTAAGTGTAAAATACCGAACTTGTCCTTTAAATATCTAGTTCCTTACACATTTATTGAAAGTGCCTGGTTTGTGGTTGATAGGCTTGTTGTATTGCATTAGCACTACAGTTCCTTTCTCCAAATGTAGCCTAGTATACGTAGCCTATTAGTATTTTAAATTGACATATATTTCGTTTGTGCTATTGATGAGTTTGCGTGTTTGGGGAGGGGGGAGGGGGCCGGTGCCGTCAGAATTTTCCCGGTGGATTTTAGTGCCCCACTCCGCCCCGTTTCGAACTGAACACTAAAACAAGTTGGATAGGTTGGATACTTGGAAAGGCCCTCTCCTCTTTAGCCCAGATGAGTCCATGATTTCCAAAAAGAATGGCAAACTTTGATTGGTCTAACCACAGGACCTTTTTCCACGTTACCTCAGTCCATTTTAAACAAGCTCAGGCCCAGATAAGAGGGTGGTATTTTCTATATCATGTCTCAATACAAATTTAGCTGTTACAATTTTGGCTGCAGTTTTTGAATTGAGTATCAAACTGGGCACAATGGTTATCAGAGGTTTTCCTGAGCCCATACAATGTCAGGTCTGGAAACAGGTCTGATGTTGATGCAGTGCCATCTGAGGTCCAAAAGACCACGGCCATCCAATTTGTTTTTCAGCTATTTCCCCTGTTTGCAAAGATTTCTCTGGATTCTCTGAATGTTTTAATAATATTATGTCCTGTAGCTCCCTAAGTATGTCACAATTTCATGTTAAGAAGCATTAAAATTACATTGTTTCATCATTTGTGCACACAGGTTTACACAGAGTGATGAATACCCCTACATCTTTACTTCTAAGAGACCCTGCCTCTCTGGGATGCTCTTTTTCATACCCAATCGTGTTGCCAGTTACCCTAATTAGTTGTGAAACATTCTTCCTTTTGTTTTTTTATCATTACACAACTTTTCCAGCATTTTGTTACCCCTGTCCCAACTATTTTTGAAACATGTTGCTGGTATCAAATTAAAAATTAACACATATTTTCCATGAAATAGTCAAATTTGTCATTTTCAACATTTGATATGTTGTCTGTGTCCTTTTTGCAACTAAATATGAGTTTAAGAGATTTGCAGATTATTACATTATGTTTTTATTCCCATTTTACACAACGTCCCAACTTTTTCTGTTTTGGGGTTGTAGTTCTTAGAATCCATTTGTAGTTAATTGCAATTAATTGGTCAGTGAATCCAGAAAAAAGTCTTGTCCAGGCCAACTGGTAGCATAATGAGTGGCTCTTTGATTTAAGCATGCAAGCGTGCTACATGAAACCACCTGAAACATTTTTTGGTTCTCAGCCATGTTTCACTTTAAGTCTTCTGGGACTTTTTTTTCAGGTGGAAAAATTAAACAGGAGCACCTTTTTGATGTCTTGTAAGGCATAGCACATTACTGATGACTTTGACCTGGCTTTTGAGGGTGAACTTACAACTCTTCACACATGTAACTTAAGTGAAATCACCTTTAAGACAAACGAAAGCCTGGAGAGTGGCTCATACATCGCAATACGTGCTCCTGCATGACAGCGGCAGCCTCCAACCTTTGCGTGGCCCTTCCATACCCAGCTTGCGGATATATCGGTTTATTTATGCGGGGATACTTTTTCTAGCATTCTCTGCCAGACACAATATTATGCTGGAAATATACAGGTATTAACTGTTAAAGTTACGAATGATAAAATAAACTCCAGCGCCTGCTCCTGGCACTGTTAAACAGAGCAGGGATTGTGTGAGCTACTGGCTAATGAAACTCTGGAGCAGGATCGCTAATGATTACCGCACGCCTGAACTCCAGGTGATTACTGGATGTCATTCATCCTTGTCTCTGCTTAATTTTTGAGTAGACTGTAATTGTCTCATTTTCTGCTAAAGCCACAGTTTCTTCATTGCAATGTAAATGTCATTACACAAGTTAGTTGATTTAGGTTATTGGTAGCCTGGTCTTTTCCACTAAATTGTCCTTGTCGAAGAACACATGAATGACGTCTAGACCCCGACATTTCCTGTGTCTTGGCGGTGTTGTGGAATCTGTTTGCCTTTGGCCCTGTCAGTCATCTTCCTTATTTACAATCAGGGCTTTTGCATCTGTTTTGTTATTCAGCCTGAAATGTGTCCCAATGTTTGCAATTGCTTAGAATAAGCAGAAAAACAGATGAAAGCTATTTGCCTTCTGAGTGTTCACAAACGACCCATAGGCCTATCATTTATGAGAGGGAGCGAAATTGAGATGACGTAGGTTTACAATGCCATCTTGTGGATAAAACATGGCTTGGTGTAAATGCCAAAGTCAATGGATGGATGTAAAGCTAAATCCACTAAATCCAATACTTGCGAATCTGTAATACATATTCTAATCAGTTAACCCCTTCATTGATATCATCTTCTGAAAATGGAAGCCCTGTGACAACTGGAAGATTGGTGGTGAAGGTAAGAAAGTCATCTGTGTGATATGATTGACTGGTTATGTCCACTGTCCACTGTCCATTTGGAGTGTTTGCAAATGTCACTTCAAACTTTTGTGTCAGAAAGATTGAGATAATTTCTTTTTCACTCTCTTTTTTTATGTGGTGGTGGTGTTGCAACATTATACAACATATATACCAGAACCAAATATGTGGTCAAGGACATAAAACGTTTACCAAAATGTATTGTCTAGTCATTAGATAATGCCACTTCAGCCTGGGTTGAACATGTCAGCACATGTTATTACATAACAGGAAATATTTTTTGACCTGCCAAGGGTGTAGTAACCACTTTCGGCCAGCAGAGGACAACAGTTCCATGCATGAAAAATGTCAATGGGTATAGCAAAAATCTCCTCAGTTGTATCAGGTGTCCCATAACAGAAAACAATTCTATTGATCAGCAATTTGATTGTCAAATGAATTTTGGTGTAATAGAATTGTATTAAAATAATCTAGATATATAACGAAGGAGAGCATATAACCTAAAGATAAAACTGTTCCAAAGCACACTGCTCTGGTGAAGGCTATGTTCCATACACTTTCCTATGCTTTATGGTGTTAATAAAGACTTCCATCGTTTTTATCGCTTATCTCAGATGAGTCATTTCCTTGTTTTTGTTCTACAGTCAGAGGCGTTGTGACACAGCCAGCAGTCAGGTATGCAAACAGCCAGGTGCTTATGAGTCCTCCGCTCTCCTCTGGGTTTTTTACTGCAGGGTTCTGTGTTGTCATGCATGGTGGTCATCACACTTCCTTGTCTTCTTTTCAGAGAGCAGAAAGTTCATGATTCAAGGGGAAGAGAGAGAGAGAGAGAGAGAGAGAGAGAGAGAGAGAGAGAGAAAGGGAGGGGGAGATATGCTACGGGAAAAAAAACAACTGTGAATCTATTCATTAAAAAAATCCCAGTTTATCGACCATGGTCTAACCAACTTATCTGGTCTCTGAAACAAAGGTGAACTTCAACTTACTTCCTTATCGAAACACTGGGGTATTCATGTAAGCTAACACCATGGCACTTTGTAAATAGAACCAGGAAATCCCCATTAAAATTTCCCTTTATCATTAACTAAAGCAATGTTGTTTTCACTGCAAATGAGACATGACCCCACAATGAATCTTTCTAATCCTTTGAAAAGGAGATAAACCAGGCAAGATGATATTTTTTATACATTCAGTGGAAATGAATGAACATCTGAAGAATATGAGCCTTGGAGTTATAACCATAATGATGATCACCGCAATGATTTTTCATTTACGTAGCACCTTTAAATTTTTCAACTTCTGTAAGTCATTTAATCCCTGCCTAATGGTCTGTATTGTCTGAGATAAGACAGAAAATCACCTTGTGGGACAATGGACTGAATTGAGAGTGCATTTGCTGGTGTATTTTTTAGCCATAAACCGTGTTATACTGCATCATTCAGTGTTTGAGTCGGTGCATCTACTGCATTAACCTCCTTGGTTGCTTTAATAACAACAATAATAATATGTTTTATTTATATAGCGCCTTTCTCAAACTCAAGGTCACTTCACAAAGTCAACACAAGCAGAGCACACACAGGGCAAGACAACACAACACCAAAAAGAAAAACTATGCGATGAGTCTACAGTATGCAGTGGCGGAAGACAATGGTCACATAAGTGAAGGCAAATCTTCACAGTGTTTCCAGTGCGGTCTCCTGGTGGCTATGCATACAAAGTGAATAATGTGATGGGAATTTGATGTGGTCCACCAAGAGACTATTCTTCACATCTAAAGGACCAGTCAGCAGGGGGCCTTGACTTTTGGTTTATACAGTATGAGATATCCCCTTGGGGATCAATAAAGTATCTATCTATCTATCTAGATATTGAACCATATGCATATATACACATAGGACAGAATGGCTGGTGTGAGGAGAAGCTGGACTATTCTCAAGTGGCGGCTCTAAAACCAGCAGTGAATTAAATGCACAGTGGAAAACCATCTAAGATCACTCAGACAGCTCAATCCAGTCTGGTCCTGATGCATGGTTCCCCTCCCCAGTTCAGGTGAGGGGAGAGCTAATGACTCGGTGTCCTAGTCCCATTTCCAGCCACAGCCTCCAGCCATATGTTTCTGGAACTCCAAGTGTTGTGAGTGATGCGTCATAGGCTCGGTGTGCTGAAGCACTACAGTGCTACCGGGAGCTGTGTGTCAGAGGAGCCTGCAGGTGACAAGGCATGGCCATTATCCAGAAACATGCTGCTGACAGAAAAACTGTATGACGCTTGTTGCTGAAGGGGGCATGGCAGACTCTTAAATAGTTGGGGATGTGAAAATAATTTTTACTCCTTCTCCGGGGTAACTGAACACACAGCATTTAAATGACCATTGTAAATTCTATGTCATTCAATCGTTTTTTTTTTTTTAAAAATGTATTTATAGTTATCCTCCTTATGTTGCCCACACGGACCTGCTGATCAGGTTCTCTATATCGAGGTTGAAGTTTGAATGTGTACATTAGTGGAGGAGTCTGAAGGTGGGGCAGGGCTGAACCGGACACTCCTACAGAGTCACACTTGCCACCTGTCTCACTAATATGTGAGGATTCCATAGTGACACACACACACACATGCACACACACAACCTCAGGAACCAACACATCAGGGATATGACTAGCCTGGCGCAGGTCTTGGCACAAGTGAATATCTGGAGATGGGTGACGGTGTGGATGGGTCCTGTGAGGTATTTTGGGTCTGAGTGGTACCTGACTACAAAGTCATCATGTTAACCATGAAACCAACTGACCTGACAACCACCATATGCGGGACACAAATACACGGCCTGTTCCTCACCCCATAGTGAGATATAATGTAAACCCTCTACTCATAGCACGCCATTATGTAACCTGAGCGTTTGTCCTTGTTTCAGACACCTGTGGCTTTGACATATGACAAGTGAGGAGGCTTAAATTACTGCATAGCAATATTGATATTGTCTAGAGTTATTGTGAACGTGGACCGCTCCTCAGCATTACAGTGTCAAAGGTAACAGGTAGCAGACAGGGGAGAAGTCTGACTACTGTATGAGTGGGGTGAAGACGTAGCTGTTTAGCGTGGCTACTGCTGGTTAAGACACAGCTCAGGTGCAGAGACAGGCCATGGCACGCTGGCTTTTTGGTCCTTTGTGGATCTTTGCGCACACGTCTCAATACAGGGTGGGGTTATTCCCAAGTTACAGCTAACGCTGATGACTACTTTCATCCATTATTCAGAGTAAAACTAGCTTCCAGAAAACAGGACAAGGTGATATGTTTCTGCAGAAATGTATAATTCATTTAGAAATATTTCAGTAAATCTCCACCATTCAACTTTTACCTGACAGTTTTGTGTATGGTGGCCTACATAAAGTATAGCTGACATTTATAAAATACACAAAATTCAAGTCCAGACATTTTACAGGAGATAGATAGCAACAAGAAAACCAGGATCTGTTCTTTAGAGAGAATGAATAACTGCCATATTGAACAGTTTTGTTTTAAATGCTCTTAGCATAAGCAACACCTCTGTTTTATCCAGATACAAATTCAACATGTTATGCCTTGCATGCCATCAAAATAAATTTTGCTATTCAATTTATTTCGGCAGTGTTTATTTATTTGCATGTTCAAGTTACTTTCAGCAGCAGTAGGCCTAGTAAGGAGTTGTGGTCTAAAACTAGCAAGCCAACTACCTAAAAAGCATGGAAAAATGGAATCTTAACAGCCACACAAGCGCTGGAAAAGTAGGCTACCACTTCCATGCTAACTGGTGTCTTTAGACCAGGGGATCTTTAACTTTCTGGTGGCAAGGACCACTGTGGGGAAGGATATTTCTGAGGATCCCCCTCATAATCATAACAATTATAAGCATGCTTACTTGCATTGGTATACTTAGATGTCATTTGTATACTGTGAAGTTGTGGCCAGGTTCACTTTTGGATGTTTTCTGGCAGGTATATTGTTTTCTTTTTTTTTTGTCAACTCTGGATTTTGCATCACTTGCCAATGTGGACTGACTAATTTTTAAACATTTCTGCATTTCTTAGGGACAGTTCATCATGACCTGAGTGAAGTGATTCACATCAGAGTTAAATGTCGGTGTAGGTGGGCAACAGACTCAATTTTGTTGTTTTATTGGTGTAAAATGTCAAGTAGAGATTTGTGTTTTAAAAACAATAAAGCACGACTAAAGCAAATGGTTTTGCAGAAGCTTTGGGTTTGGCGTCACGGACTCCACTTTGAGAACAGAACCACTGCTTTATAAGATAGCTGCATTGTCTGGCTGTGAAAGCATTCCATCCTCTTACACTACAATCTTACATTTTAGGAGGACGTGCTGTCCTAGAGCTACGTAGTGCATAGCTTAGGTGGCTGGTGGCAAAGATGTGCCTTTATCTAGCTTTCACATACCCATATACCATAAAAATAAATTTGAAAATGATACCAACTAGTTGCCCATTAAAAACTTACATCAAAAGTGTTAGAAATTGTTAAAAAAAGAGAGACACTTAAGAGGTTCAACTTGTGTGCATAAAAATAGCTTTATTTCCAAACAGATCAGAATCTGCATGCAGAAATCAATGATTCATTGACTCCTCCACTCGATTGGTGATTCACATCTCTTGTTATGACGAAAAGCAGCAGATTTATTTTTCCCATGCTAATGACACATGGCTCAATCCTCTTCCCCTGAACAATTACATAGCAATCCTTCTACAAAACATAAATATATATACCGCTCAAAAATATCTAAAAGGAATAGAAACTCTTACAAAATAAAAAACTGCTTCAAAACTATTTGCTTCAGAAATCTTAAAACTAGTGTAATTATATATATATATATAAAAAAAAAAACCAAAACAAAAAAACACATACAACAGCTTAGAGGGGAAAAGCCCCAACCTGAAAGAAGGCAATAAAATATGACAGTTAAATTAATACATAAAAAACCTGAAACATGTTATCTACCAGAACACTGAACGCAGACAAAGAAACGTTAGTACTAGAATTGGTCATTCATTTTGAAAATGTGTCCCACTGAGTTTCGGAAGAAACTAAACATTGTGCAGTTTATTTCTTTATTGTGTCTATATAAGCAGTATTGTTGTGAAACTGGGGAGGGAGGAGGGTCATGGGAGGGAAAAAAAAAAAAAAAAAAAAAAAAAAAAAAAAAAAATCATAAAACATTTGGCATTTAAATATTTGGTTACTAACAGTCTGCCACAAAATGGCCAAGTACCCATTTTTTTTTTCTTTCTGACTTTATTTTGATGGCTATTTACAAATCCCTGGAAGTTCAAAGTTCATGTGCAGAGAATGTGAGTCATCAACAGCAAACATGTACCTGTTTAAAATGGCTTTGCTGACAAAGACAGCTGCATCCAGAGAGCCTATGCGATTGGGCATGGCAATCAGCAGATAGAACACCGCTTTAGAGTATATGTGATGTCTTTTTCATGTCACACACACACACACACACACACACACACACACACACAAACTCCCTTGTACCGAGACTGATGCAGAGCTCCTCCCCCTTAGACCTAAAGCAGCTTTTTCCTTTGAGTCCCTCTGCTACATGATAGCCAGAGCACATAGTACCAATGGATTTTTTCCTATTAACGCACTGCATTTTCTTTTTCGAACCACTGATTTTTAACCTTAGCTTAAAAAAGATAAAATTGAGATAATCACATCAGTCATCGTACACCGGGATTCATCCAAAATAAGAAACTTAACAAAAAAAAAAAAGAAAGAAAACACATAAATGCCACAGTAACATCAACTCCTGTAGCACCATGACGGATATGAGGACAGGGGTGGATGATTGGAGGGGAGAAAATAAATAACTTTACCGATGATCTCTGTACCGCATCACAGACCGAGCACCGCATTACTTTAGTGTTATAGCTTAAAAACGAACGAAACAAAAAACACCTCCAGAGGCCAGAGGGGCATGCACACTGATAGACGTATCGTATTGAATTCCAGTGCAGGTAAGGACATTAAGCATTTCACTTTGGGTGGAGATATTACATATTTAAATTAATTAAAAGGAAACAAAGAAACATATTTGATGTTTGGCAACACCTCTCCTAATTGCCTTCTCATGATGTTAATTAAAAAAAAAAAAAAAATGGAACATGGCTCCCTAGTTGCAAGACCCACTGATTGGGGCACATCTCATCACATTCCAATGGCATGACCGAGGAGAGAGTATTTTTTTTTATAGTCCATCTTTCTTTCAATTTTCAGAGTTTTACCTCTCCTTCTCTCTCTCTGGCTTTTGTGGTAGTATGGAGGATCAGGTGTGAGGCAGTCCAGGAATAGAGAGAGAGAAATACAAAGAGAGAGAGAGAGCTTAGCGGCTGAGTTTCAGAGGCACTGTGAGGAAAGGGGGGGCTGCAGAGGCACTCCACTCCCCGACCTTTAGGCGTAGATCTCCATGGTGGCGGCTTTCGTGTAGATGGGCTTCTTGCCCAGGTCGTAGCTGCCCTCATCTTTCTTCTTCATGCGATAGACGAGCAGGAGAATGAGGAGCACAGAGAAGAGCAGACCCACTGCACCGCCAGCAATCAGGGCTGGAACAGAAAGACATCAACATCCATTCAGGCGAGCCAACAGGGAAGTTGTAAACAGTGCACAGGCACGGCATGCATTTACAATTATGAAAGACATTGGCTAGTGCTAGCACAGCATTCTTACATGGCATGCTTGAGGGATTTACGTAATGGCGCATCGAGTTGTGGTGTTGTTTGTGTGGGGAAGGAGTCTTACCTGCAATCACTTCAATCCTGTGAAAGAATTTATCGTCTTCCGACTGGGACATTAGCACGTTGGGGGGGTGCTCGTCGAACCCTGATGAGCGCACGCCGACTTCGTTCTCGGCGACAATGTCGTTCTCGTTCACGGTGGGCCATGGCTTCTCTGAGTCTCCCTGCTCTGGGATCCTGTTGTCGATGAGGTTTGGCTAGTGGGGAGAAATTAACACGTGTTACACGTGGCTCCAGACACAAGCAGTTCTAATAGTTCATTAAATGAGTGATGGTAAGCAAACGGAATTAGTAATACCTTAGGTGTTGGCACAGTCTCTTTGAAGGACTCTGTAGAAGTCAGGGAGAAAACAACAGTATTAGACACAATGAAAGGTAAACAGTCACATGAGGTATATCCTATTGCAAAAACTTTAGAAGTATAACATACCTATATAATGCATTTTAAATTAAATGAAATTAAATAAAATTAAATAAAATGTATTACCATCATCATTCATAAACTGACCTTCATCGCCAGAGCCTGAAAAGTCGTCATCGTCGAAGTATGAATCTTCATCATCCTCATCATCACTGGTGATCTCGAAGTCGGAACCATTCTGGGAGTCACCCGATGACACCAGGTCCTCATGAGACTGCTTAGCCTTCATGGGCATCCACGTCTCAGTCTCCCTCACCTGCTGAGCGGAAACAAACAGACAAGTGAGAAAAACAACACTTTTAGGGCTGGCACGCTAACAAAGCAAGACAATGAGTTCAGGGCAGACATTTCACAATAGCAAGGTTGCTACATAATAGGGAAACTATTTCCCATGTATTTGGTTTCACATAGGTCTTTTTTAATGAAGCGAGAGCAAAGAGGACAACTGATCCAGCACGCCTACTTTACAAGCATCCTGGCTTTAAAAGTCAGTGGTGGCGAGAGACTCAACTCCAGACCAAAAAAAAAAAAAATCCCAAGAGGGAAGTGTCTTCAAAAGGTCAAACCAGACGAGGAAGCTAGTAACCTTTGGGCTATCTTATCGGACGGGAAAGCAAGACAGGAAGTGGCTGATAGCACAGCCACATGAACAAAGACACACGGCAGTCGCAGCTAATTTCAGAGTAATAGACACATTACACCTCCACTGATCTGGTTTTGTTGACCTTTTGTATTGACCTTTTACCCTTTACATACCCCTGAAAACAAACATGGAGGAGGTGGTGGAGGGGCATTTAAGTAATGGTTCTCTCCCCATATCCACAGTCATCACAAGGCAGAGCTTAATGTAATCGAAAGACATTACCCTTGCTAATCATATTATCACCATTTAACTTTATTGCCCTTTGCCAAGTAGGCACAGTCAATGAGATTAAACAAAGACAATTTGATGGCCTGATCCAATTATCAACCATCCATTGGCCTGAGGAGGCTGAAACATGCACTCGTATGGACACAGAGTGAGGCCACTAGCCCTGAGGTGTAAAAAGGTAACATTCTCGCAGCAAAGTCGGAGCCAGGCATGTTTGGGTTAAAAGTCTCTGTCAGACAAAGCCGCGCCCTGGTCAGATATCATCGTTATGCTGGGTTTTTACTGATTGCAGAGCCGACACCAGACGTAGGCATGTGCTTAGGTAACACCTGGCTTGGCTGTGGCCTCGTCTACGGTTAAAGAAACAGTCATGCATTATTCATTGTTGAGCTTTGGCTGGACTGCCAAGGGAGTGTGAAGGGGAGAGTTTTTTTTTTTTTTTTTTTTTTTTAAATCAGTTCTGGATGGTTGCTCAAGGCTGGTTCAGGAGAAATGCAACTCAATGCCTTCAAATACCCTCAGCCAGGTGGTCTGCTCCTTACATAAAAAGCCCAATCCTTTTCTTACCAAGTTAAAGAGAAGATTAGACAGGGGAACCATTTAAAAAGAAAAAAAAAAAAGTCTGTTAATTGTGGTGAACCACGTCCCTATCAAATCTAGTATAAAATTCTATCGTCGGTGTGACCTTTAGAGTAGGCCTACCACATTACTCAAGATCTCATTGTAGTGATTATGCGTAGGCTTCCTTTATCAGGAGCTGGCAACAAAATTCCATGCTGGAGGCAAAGACTTCCACTGATTTAATTGGGCCAAAACGCTTTGTTTCAAATTGGCTAGATGGAAGTTAATCCTCTCTCGCTCTCTCTCCCCCTCTCTCCGTCTCTTTAGGTTGCATTCGACTTAAGGGAGTGCTCAGAGAATGCCATTGTTCCAGACCAGGAGCTGGAACAGAACAGAACGGAACAGGAGGCCATTTTATTTGCCCTGTTGCCACAGCAGCGAGCTTCCACATACTTTGAACCAAGTGGTGAAAAAAACTGCTCCAGAATCAAAACTGCAACCACTCTAGCACAATCAAAAAATAAAATAAAAAACACTACAGTTCTGTGGTGCTGTGCTGAAAAATGACTAGGCTATATATCAACATATACAATGCAACATATCAGACACATTTGATGGAGCTCAAGGCTGGGGACTTTCCAAAACTTAACTCAGTACTCCATCTTGCTCCAACAAGTCAAAGCCAGCAGCCATCTCTTTCTCAATGCACACACACCTGGCAATCCCTCCATTTTATTGTGAGCCACTCACTCCTCCATATAGTGGCTGTGCAGGGGAGAGAGCCTGTCGTGACAGGTTTGCTGGCAGCCAGCTGAATGATGAAAGCCCAGGGCTGGGGGAATGATCTTGACATGTACACAGCGGGAGCTCTGAGGTCCACTCTCATGCCAATTGTTAAACACAAGACCGATCAAATTTTACATCAAAGTCAAACATGAACTTACAAGAAGAAGAAAAGGGTAAAAAAAAAAATCTTTACTCAATTTGCTGGCTTCAACACCTTAAGCTCACATAGTTAAACTTCTGTGATTTTCCATATTGTTTTGTGATTTAGTATGGGGAAGCTAAACGCTTCAGAGCTATGAGACAACAGCTAAAAGAAACAAGAATGGTTTGAAACCTTTTTCCACACTGCACACAGAAATTTGTGAAGGCAGATGACCGTCATTACAAGAAAACAGCCCACATTCTTAGGCATTTTTCACAACAATATAAACCAAACTCATGCTTGAGCTGATTGAAAAGACACAGGCACACATCTTCACAATGAAAATTGGGTTAAGAGTGGAATGGTCTCCATCTTGGGTAAGACTGTGATTTAAGTTGTTTTTCATTTTTCCTGTGTTCAAACACCCCCTGCACAAAAAGTCCCTTCTGTGGTCAGTTAAACGCTTTCAATTTCAAAATCTTTTTTTTTTCATTTCATGTAAAAGAACAGGCCTTCTCTCTAAGCCATGTTAGTTAGTAAAACCCTTTGAGGACAGTTCCAGTGTAACAACACTGTGACACTGCCAGCAAAAATAAAACAAGTTACAACCCTAACTATGGGCATCCCTCCCCCAGCTCATTAAATTGAAGTGAGTAGTGGCACTGGCTGCCTGGAGTCCATGCAAATTAAGAGGCTGGCTAAACCCCGGCCATACCCAGGGCTGGCAGACTAGAAGAGCTAAATCCCCCCCATCTGCTTGCAAATGGCCGAGCATCTGTTCCATTGACTCAATCAGTCCATGCATGAGGGTCTGCCTCGTGCAATGTTTTAATCATGTGAGGGTCCATCAACCCTACTGTTTCTAAGAATGCTGAGAATTGAAGAACTGTTCAAGTAATTGATGAACACAAAATTATGGCCATGAAATTATAGCGCAACTTGTGATTGATTTTTAACCACTGTTGGGTCCCCTACAGCCTAAAAAAAAAATATCACATTCCTGATCATAACCCCATGGCAACGGGTAGAAAGTCCTTGCGGTGTGTCGTCCTCTGGCTCAATGAGATTGACCACGTCCTTTCTGATCACATGTAATTAATGCCCTGGCTCTTGTTCCGTGTCACTTGAACCAATCGGATTTGCGATGCACAGTCCTGCTTCAGTGTAGGATGCATGTCCTCCTGAGATGCATACAGGCTGGCTGACTGGCTGGAGTGAGGCAGCCACACCACACACACACACACGGTTGAAACCGCTCCAGATTCCATCCACCTTCACCGGGACTTTAAATAGCCAAGGGTTTTCATCTGGCCTTGCCTGAGCGACTCTCACCACCACAGGCCTCCCAATGGCACGGCATGGTAGTTTGGACTCTCCAGACACAAAAGACTGACGTTTGAAAACAACAATGTCATACGGTTGTTTCAGCCTAGCTGACGTGGATATGTTGAAATATGAAAGAGTGGGAGAACTCCTCGAAGGAATGTGTATCAAACCAATGATATGGTAACCAATCCCCCCTTGACCCAGACATACACGTACGCAAGCACACAAATGAGTCATCCAAATGAGACTTCGGACGTCTGTGTGCACAGCCATGCTGTCCCAGAGTACTTCTACATCAGCCATTCCCACTATAGATGACTCAGAGGACTGTGATTTCCCGACGGAAAGATCAGCAACAGAAGACCAACCCCTGCCCACTTCATGGGAAGTTCTTTCATGTCTTTGAGTATGTCACAGGCTTTCATTAATTAAGCTCCTCACTTCTAAGTGAGGGTATTTCAATACTCAATGGCTCTGATCAACCTGAATGGCCAAGTCATTGTCCCACCATGCCAAACAATTGGTATTGTATAGTACAACTTTGTCACAGAGGTCTCCAACAAAAACAATAATACTGGTTTGAGTATCACATCAGAATGTAGTCTCTATCACCAAAGGCCTTTTTAAAAGTCTTTACACTGCTTTTGTTACCTTAATGACTTAGTGAGAGATGAATTTAAGTAAGAAAATCTTAGGGGAAATTTCTGGGGCATGTTTCTTGCAGGAAGCAATGTCGAGCAATAGCACTGGGGAAACCCACCAAGGAAAAAAAAGTCCTTGCTCAGCCATCTTGATTCCTTTCACAAACCACCTCATAATTCACATATGGACTTCACAAAGGGGTTTGAGAGCTCTACATTAAGCTTTAAGTGTGTGCGGCATCAGACCTCACACATCAAAAGCCCGTGGTTAACACATATGCAGTTGTTCAAGGCAGTGACAAGTCATTTCTCTACAAGCATGGGGGACGTGGGATTCCCCAACACAAATGTCATTGTATTTCAATGGCAAACATCAACTATGGCCTTCTTGTCTGTAAAGAAGGTTACATGTATTGGAAACTGGTAACAAAAACACAAAACAAGTTTGCAAAGCCCACTTAGGTACCATCTAATAACTTCAGTAGAACAGCTGAAAACTCCAGTTAAGGTAGAGGCATGTCTTCATTATAAAGAGCACAGAAAATAGAACCATAACCTACACAAAGCACATTCTTAACGGAAATACATATAAATATATATTATCATATAATACACTGTCAAAAACACCTCATCTTGAAAACCATGTTTGGATTTCATCTCAGAAGTAGTATTCCTAGGCTGATCAAATTGTGTTTTGTAGGATGGAAGATGTTCTCAGAATTAAAGTTTGTACTGTATGCCCACTGATTTTACATAAAGTTCTAGATTCAGAACAAAGTGCAAAAAACAGTGACATTGAGGGGGGTATTACAAAAGTCGTTTTTTGTACACATGGTGTCAATACGTATAGCGCAAATATGCCAATATTTTAGGTTGAGAAAGCTTTAGTATGGCATCAGACCACACACATCAAAAGCTTTTGTTTAACACATGTACAGTTGTTCAAGGAAGTGACTTTCATTTCTCTACATGCATTGGGGGCATGGGTTTGCCCCTCCCAAATCACAAAAGTCAAGTTAGCCTACATCTATTGGGAACTAGAAATACAAACTCAAAATAAGTTGGCAATGTACAATGCCTACTTAGACTTTTACCAAAGATCTAACAGCTTCAGCAGAGCAACTGAAAACTAAGTTAAAGCAGGGGCATGTTCACCATGTAATTAAGAGGACCGGAAACTGGGTTGTCATTCCTTGACAATGAACAAAACATTGTCTACAAAAAGCTAATTTTTATTGAAACGTGTGCCATTTCCCTAAAGCTCATCTCTGGGAACTTAAAAAAAGTCTTCTGGAAATCTAAGAAACATTATACTAATCACAAAACAAAACAGCCCATTCAGAAAAAGCTCAAAAAGGTAGACTAACATGCCGCTAATGAGCTTGAGGACAATTCAGAGGAAGACACAGTAAATGCATTAAATTCTTAACATCTTTTTACCAAAAGCAGATCAAAACCCTCCCTCACACTGCCAACATTCCATCCTCAAAAAGGGATTTTATAGCCCAGTGGACAGCAATGCAGAAACCATTATTACATCCTGGTGAAAGTATTTATCATGTTCTCCCTGTGGCCCTTTCACTGGGCATTCAATTCAGCTCATCAAGAAACAGCAGAAGAAAAAACAGACACAGGCTCATTCTCGTGCAAATGATCTCAAGCCTAATTCAGAAAAAACACATTCCCACAACACATAGAGAGACAAGAATTACAAGATTTTTCAGAAGGGGACAAATATTTTCATATGTGGTCGGTTGGGCGGCTGAAAGTCTCTTCTGGAAACTGTTCCGGCCAAATGACAAGCCCATTTGGTAGATACGCATTGCTTTAGGCCTACGTGTTAAAGTAGTTAGCTCCACTGAACTAAACTATTCCATGTAATATAACGATCCATGTCAGTCAAATAAGGAAGTCTTATCTTTACCATTCCACAAACGTACCTAAAACATTATGGAGTACAACAACACTAAGTCACTTTAACAACATGTAGAAAGCGTGAATGCATCCTTAATTTGAAAGAGGGTGGCTAAACATTCTGTTCAAAGAGACAAACGAGAGTGTGGGTCATGGTGAATGAATGCAATTCTTCTGTCCAGTGGCCTGGGAGGAGGCTAACGAAAGAACCCTGACCATTTAAATCCGCCCATGTGTGCAAAATCCCAATGAGGGCCGGTCAAGGTCAGCAGGGGTCAAATTCCACAGGAAAACGCAAAAGGAGTAAGGGTGGGGGGCGCGCAGAGAAAAGGAGTTGTTTTTTTAAATGAAAGAACGAGCAGCAGCTTCTGCATGATTTTGAGGAATGTAGCAGTCTCTCTTGCTCTTGGCACGGGATGTGCTTCAGAGTTCAGCGAGCTGTGTGCAGCTTTTGATGTACGCTGGTCAGCCACTGCCACTGGCCCTTCCAAGTTGCTGGGAAAACAGTCGCGCTACCATCTACAAAACTGGCAGATGAATAGAAACACACACAGACAGACAGGCCGACGGACCGAAACGCGGGCACAGCTCGCAGCCAGTGGAGAAGCCGCTCATGTTTTGGCCATCGAATCACGTTGACACACCATTAACCATCCAACAGGTTGCATCTCAATCCATTTGCTCTTGAGTGTTGAGTACTGTGAAAAACGACACAGGGGATTTGACCTGTATGAAGGCCTGTAATAAGATCTGCTGCTTGTGTTGAGCAAAAGATTAGGATCTGAGGGCCACTACAGTGAGGTGGAGTGAGAGGTAGGCCTAACCTACACCTTTTTCCAAGGCCAGGGAGTGGAGTGCTGTAAACTCTCCATGACGTTCATTTGCATTCTGCTCCTGAGTTTGGCTGCTCGACCACCACTCACACTGGGCGGCTGGCATCTGTCTATTACCATTCCATTCTATTTTGACCCACCCCCATATTCAAAGCAGCGCTGACATCTGCACATGTTGATTCTTTCCCATTAGGAAAACAATGCATCAGCAGTGACGGGACATGCCACTCTCAGGTGCTTCTAAGTGAGCACACAGGCCTACTAAACTCTAGATGTACAGCCATGTAGGGCTAAAAAAAAAAAAAAAGTGGTAAACCTCAGTAGTATCACAAATTATTTACTGATAAACAAGTAGCATTTGTGCTAAAATAACAACAATAATAATAATAATAATAATAATAATAATAATAATAATAATAATAATAAAAAATGTATATAGTAAGAATGTATGGAGATTCTGCAATCTGCAGAGAAACGGATCTTAAAATCATGTTCTCACATTTTGTTTACATAATGACGACAGTGTTGGCTGTACAAATCCTTTACAAGAACGTAATGTGTACTTTCCTCAAAACAAGAGGGGCAGGGCAAAAAAAAATTCCCTGAGATTGCAACTTACACAGGCCTCCATTTCAAACGTAAATGTCGACAACCCTGTACACTACATCATAGCCTATAGCTTAAAATGATAAGCCCAAAATACCCAATTCAATATAAAAAGAAAACATATTTGGCTTGAATTGCTAATCATTTGCAGAGGCCGCGAATACAAGCCATTAAATTAAAATAAAAACAGGTAAACAAATATTTAACAGACACTTTAACATACACTTGAACTAGACTAAACGTGATGCAGTGCCACCATGGTTAAGACTGGAGTGACTACTCAATGGTATTACAAGTCCATCTGTCTGAATTGGATTAACCTTTGCAATAGCTATCTGGCTAGTTACAATGGGTAGTATTAATATCCCAATACACAGGACAGTAAACGTAAGCCCTGGATAAAGACAAGTACTTCTACGTTGAGTGAGCAAACGAGTGAAACATATAAAAGGATACAATCTATCAAGTGTCAAAGACATTCGGCGTGAAAGGACATTCTCGACAATATACCAATTTGTTAGTTTACCTTAAGTTAGCTAATTTAACTTAGCGCAGCAGTAGCTAATGTTAACGTTATCTAACTTTCATCGCATCCTTCAACACATCATATTGTGCTCAGAAGAGTTACTAACTAGAGGCGAAGAAATCACGTCAAACTCGCTTGCATGAACCCACATAGGAATTCCGTCAGTAACAGAACACCAACTTCAACATAGACAACAAGAGGAGAATTACTGGTTAAACCAACCTTGTGTAACACACAATACTTTAGTTTTTCAGCTATCGACAGTTAGCCAGAAGCTAACGACTGACTGTTGAATATTAACTTACTCACCGATTCAGAGCAGACTGAAGCGACTAAAACCAACACAAGGAACAGCTTTTGCATCTTTCTTCTCTTAACAACGTCGAAGGCAACTAGTATTGTTCTTGTAATGATATGATGAAGTTTTACAACAATTTCAATAACGTTACTATCCTCTACAGAAATTCGCTGACAACTTCACAGGTCCTCTTGTCGTCCCCGAATCCACGTACAGAGTCACTGACCAGTCAAGTCGAAGTACGCATTGATTTCTAGGACTTTGCACCTCAGACTCCGCCTCCAAATGTGACGTTAGACCAATGACAGTAATTTTCGAATCGTCATATTCCGGGAAATTCACCAACAGCAACAGGTTGATCCCGAATGGAACTTATAGTATTCAGACCATCGATTTACTAACTTTTACTAACTACACTTTATCTGAAAGTGGAATTAGGTATAGTGTTGACAACAGTTTAAGTGGTCGAGTTATTACAAATGGTAGGCCTAACTCTAAATAAAATGTGTCTAACGAAAGCAGCTAAATTGTGGACCATTGGCTACAATGTGACATGAAATAGGCCTAATACGATATCAATATGTAGGCTACTAGCGAGTAGCTACGTAGGCTAGCTCTTTCTAGACTTCTTTTCATGTTTCCAGGGAATTGTTGTCGCAACCTAAAACATGGATTTTTCCGTTGTCGTAATCTTCCGGGAAATGTTAGGATTCCCCGCCTCCAAAAAAGGGAACAAGGGAATCTGCCATGTCTCTGACGTTTGCATGTAATTTCCCCTTTCCTTTACCACTTTCCACTCTCGATTTCTACTGTAGCTTTCTACCCTATTCTTCTTATCAGTGCTAGACTCACTACTACCAGAGAGGGTTAAAGCGGAGTAATCAAGGATCTTTGCTACTACCCTTTTTCTACTTCCTTAAAAGTTTCGAACGCTGTCTTTGACGTCTCTTGATGTGCTCAGCGTCTGGTGAAATTGCTTTGATCAGCAACGTCTAGCTACCGCTTTCTCTTATAATAAGGACTGTCACATAGCCTAATTCATATCCGGCCACAGACAATAAAAAATCGCACTCTGAAACGCAGGTTAAAGCAAGACTTTGTTTTGATGTTATTTCTTAACGTTGACAATAGGCCTAGGCCTGCAAAGCATTGCACGTTCATCCTTGAATTAGCAGAGCAGTTTGTATTGCAATGTTATTGATTAATTACTAATGCTTCAACACATATTTTAAATTAAACTAAATGCAGTCATCAATCATCTTGAATGGAGTTTGATTTATAATCTATTGTGAATCAATTCAAATCGCAATATGAGAATTCACAAAGATATTTCTCCCAAGCCCTAAAGAAGCCTAGACTATTTAAGTGGTTGGTTCAACCTAGCCATACTTTTCTAGAAACTGGGATACAACAGGCTAGCCAATGATGTAGGCCTTCATGTCTGTCTGCATTTTACAGTAAATGGCATGATAGTTACTTTTGACACAAGATAAGATTGACCAACAAATAGGCTTATTTAATCTTTTTTTTTTTTTTTAAAGGTTGTCTAAATTAGCCTACACAGAAGGCAGTGACCTACTGGTGGTGGGCTACTGTATTAGATCAAGTGAGAAGTAAATAAGAGATAAAGTTATCTGGAATAATGTGTCTAGCTTGCGTTTTGTTTGGAAGATGCCAGTATAATGGATTGCTGCAGCCTGTGAGTGAACTTAGACCTTCAGAAATGTCATGGACTTATTATCAAAAGGCTATCAGAAGAGACGCCAAGCTCCTTACATTTAGTGCATGATCAGTCTACCCCTGCTATTTACAGATAAGAAAACGCTTTAAAAGAATAACAGCAAATTGTTTTTATAGTGGCCGGTATTGTGACTATAACTGACATAGTGGGAATAATAGTGTAGGCCCTACATGTGATATAGCAAAGGTCGTACACTATTGTTATCAGGGTCACCAGTGTGTCAAGTCTAGACATCAATCTAAGTGAGATCCACATGTATGAAATTAGAAAATAGGCTCACTTGTTGTAAACAAGGTGCAACATTGCGTGTTTGGTTTAACAGCAGTCATAGTTGGGCTTTTCACTGAATGCAAATACTAAATTCCACACAACCTCTGACACACATTCAGATACACATTCCTTTGTAGCATACAAAGAAAGTCTTTGTGTGCATAATGCTCTGTGTTTTTTATTTTTTAATTCTTCACATTTCACATGAAATTTTAGAACAACTATGGACGCTCTCTGGATGGGTTGACTGGCATGTCTAAGCATGAGGCATGTGCTCGTTCTTTACAAATATCCAATGGATAATGGATAACAACAACATACTTGTGTCTCTGTCTGCACTGAATTCAAGCCACCCACCTAAGTGACTGAAACTCTTCAGTTTGGCCATTCCCAGTTTGACCCTGTTTTGGTAAAAATAACTCAGAAGGTGTTGATCAAACAGTCACTAGGCCTATTCGCACAGCTACTATCAACAGCAATTGATTGATGTTTACATCTTTAAGTAGCCTTTATGTAAAGGCCAGGTCGGAGTTGTCTGGTAGGTAGTCTTGTTAAAGTCACTAACTTTTAAATTCTAAGTTGGTCTCTTTTTTTTATAACTAAAGTTGTTATACCTCACTGCTCAACTCCCCTCCCGCCCACACACACATCTTCACTGTCATCACTCGCATACATCATACATACAGTACTCTGCTTGCAATTGTAAGTCCCTTCACCATACTTGCAGTACACTGCCCCCAATACACAGCACATTGTCTCATGAGGAAGCTTCTCCAACACACATATTGCACACTGCCCTCTCCCCACATACACAGCACACTATCCCATCTCCCTTGTCATCCCCCCAACACACACACCAAGACCCCTGGCAGTTGGGTTAGCCCCTTGAACCGTGGATCTGCCCAAGGTTTCTTCCTTGGTAAGGGAGTATTTCCTTGCCCTTGTTGCTCTTGGGTGCTCCTTGTTGGTGCCCCGCCAATCCCAATCCTCCCCAACCTTTCTTATGCAGCCCTTGCCACTTAATCTACTAAACCCCTATTCTACTGCACTTTTTACCCCCCATAAATGCACAAATAGGCTGACACCAGACATAATTTCACTGCATTTCTTACTTCCAGTAACTATATGCATGTGACAATAAACTTCCTTGTATCCTTGTATCAGGCAACTTGATCAAGAAACGTTGATCAAGACATTATCTCTGAGAAAGAAGTAATTGTCTCTAATATCGACTTTAAGCTCCTGAAATATGCTTTTATCCTGGCTTAAGCTGTTTCTGTTTTATGAGATCAGACCCTGAGATTGTTCCATCTAACTCAGCACTAAGTTCATACCACTTGGAATTTTCCTGCTATGATCATATCTGTGATACATTGTTTTACTTGTTGTTCAATGGCAGCCTGATTAAAGGAACACAATCCAACTAACTTCTATATTATCTGTACTTATATAGATACTTCTATATTATCTGACTTTTTCATCATGTTGTGGCTGCGCTTGAGGTGATTGTATTTAGCTACTGATAGTGTATTGCCATAATTAGAGTAATTTGGTTCCACCATGAAACTGCCAACCAGGTTGGTCATTATGTGTGTGTTACCAACAGGTATTATGCATTGTCATAGTAATCTTCCATATTCCTTTTTTTTTCCGCAAATAAAGAATCAACTTTGGCTTTAAATAGCAGTTGTATGCCTGGAAATTATGGAATATATTCCCATGTGGAGGTGGAGTTTTCATTTTCCAATTGGTAGTTCTCTCTCCCCCTCAGTTTCTCTCCTTCATTCCTAGTGGTTTCCTCTCCCCTACTCTCACCCATGACTCGATTTTATTATACATTTCATCTGAATAAGTTCCACCCTCTTAAGGTTGGTCTACTGGACTTTGTACCTGTTAATACATTCAGAGCATCTACTGTACCTCCCTATGTGCCTGCATTGTTTTAAAGAAGGCAAGGCTTCATTTAGAAATATGTTATCGTCTCTCTGTCCAGGCGAAAACATATTGCTCATCGTATAACTTCAGCACTCACAGGGCTTTGGCTAACTGCCAGATACAGTGTTTATACAAAACATTAACAAACTTAACAATAAAAAACAAAAATTTTGAGACTGATAATTATGTGTGTGTATGCATGTGTGTGTGTGTCTAATTGGAGAGGGGTGATTTCAGCTTAAGAGCTTGTAGGGAAGGAGACAGGAAACAACAAGTGGCGACTGCAAAAAACAAAACAAAACAAAAACCGTTGAATGATGATGGGAATTACCCTGGAATTGGTGGAACTTCTGAAACATGAAACCACACTTTGTAATTAGTATGGGAATTCTTTTGATAAGTAAGAAATATGTGCATTGTACCCATAAATTGTAACCAGTGTATTATTTGTTAGCCAGAAAAGCAATGTGGCATGGTTCATATATGAAATATTGTGACATTGAAATGATGTCAAAAGGCCTTTCACACCATGGTGTTGTCATGTCAGTTCAATGGATGTGCTTGAACTTCCTCTATTGACGTCATTTTCTTTTCATTACACTGTAAAAAATAACACTACATCTTACTGCAGTAACACAAGTATACTTTACTTACTATAGGCTGACCTAGTGTTCTTACTAGAGTAACATTAGTAATGTGCCGAACTTGCAACAATGGGGTCTAAAACTTGAGATACACGAGTAAGCTTCACAACTCAGACCTGAGTAAATTGGACTCACGCAGTGCACACGCGCACAGTTAGCAGAGGGAGCATTCTGGATTCCACAGCCAACGGTCGGCATTGTTATGGTGTGGCTGACTTTTGGGATGGGAGTGTAACGCAGCTTCACCAGTGACTTGCTCTGTCCGGTAAGTTTACAGTATGTATTAATGTGTCAAATGTTTACAGTATAGGTTGAACTAACAGCATTTTGTGCAAAACTGTACATTCTGGGGGTTTCATTAACAACTGGGGTAATGTTAAGTTCAACTTGCTAAGTGGTCATGGTGATATCGAATGAAACTCCCCCAACGTCGTTCTATTAAGTTTCGTTAAATAAATAAATAGCCTTCCAACAGGTTGAAGCGGAGCTTTGATACCAACGTTATCGATTAGTTTCAGTTTCTCTCGCGCAGACGCGCATTGAATGAATGCTCATACCACCACTTAATTGTAGGGCTCCATGTTTAATGACATCGATAGCAGAAACGTTTGTTTTCTTTTTTCGTCGATCCGCGGTTTCTTGATCAACTGCGCAGCAAATTATCAGATGAAGCACCGGGCCTATTTTCACTCCACGACTCCGCGGACCAGCAGTCTCCATGTTGCGGACCCATATTTTGAGAAATGCTGAATAGACCACAGCCAATTTCAATACTCCGACACGGTCACCGTTAGACTAAGGGGAGAAGGGATGAGAAAAGATCTGGCCACAGTTCTTCCAGAACTTCGTGCCAAGTAAAAGCGTTATCAGTTTGTGTGAATGAAACGAAGCGTAGGCCATAGTGTGGCATGCGTAAAACCAATGGTGTAGAGATGACGCCACAGGTTTTTTTTTTTTAAGTGAGCCACGTTTGCATGTAGGCAATTTGTATTCACAATACTTGGGCCTACTAAAAGAAATATTATTTTATTGCATTTGTATTGGTTGTTTAGAGTAAAAAAAACAAATCGGTCGGTATTAACGCAAGTTTACAACCGGCAAGTCGGTCGGACTAAAAGGGGGAAAAAAAAAATAAATATTTGGGTCGGTTCTAAATTGACAGGGTCGGTCGGGTTACGGCAAACGAAAATATTTTTAAGGATGGCCTTATTTCCACCGGTCCCGTATTTCCACCGTCTTGCGTGTATGTGTCACTTAATATCCATTTCTATACAAACCAAGACAGCGGACTCCTATAGAAACGCAACCACGCACAACATAGGTGTATCTAAATTAGCTATGTACCAAAAATGACATTTTACCGTGACTCGAGGAGCTGTAAACAGTGTTGTAAGGCTGCGTGTGTCACAACCGCTTGGATCTCCAGTGGAATTTTAATTTCACGACGAGAATTCTCGGTCTAACCGTTAATGTGCCGTTGAAACGGTGTAAATAGGCGACCCATCAGGCCAGCACTATAACTCCGAGCGTGGTAAACAAAATCGGATATTTCAGGCAGTAAATGCTCCCGTTAGATATATGCGCTAGCTGCTAACAGTTTGCAGCTAACTGATAGCAGCTATGCGAGTTAACACCAAAGATCTTTGTTAACACTGCCTCAGACCATGCAGAGCAGAAGACAAATATTCTAGGTATTCAAGCCCTTTGATATTTTTTGTTATCGAAGTTATGAGGAAGTGGGTGGCCTGGGGTCTAGAACTAGGCTGTATAAATTTGCCAATAGCAGTTGTCTTCATGAGCTCTCTTAATGAAGTTTAGTTCTAACGTTAGCCATTTCTCATGAGAAACGCTTGCTAGCATGCTAAGTTGATTCAAAACGTGTAAAGATTAAACTGTATGGTTTACGTCGATATTCCTACTGTATTGATAAAACAATTAGGATAATTGGACTCAACCTTACTGACTGAGAAAGCCATGGTCTTTTATCTAAAATCTTTCGTTGTGATTTAGCAAGAGGACTTAGGTTGCAGTGTGTGGAATTTGAACGAATGTGCCGTTATTGAGGTGCAAAATGGCGTCATATAATTCCAACGTATGATTGACATTTTAAATTCTATTGTGATAAATGTACTAGGCCTGAAGCAATAGAGAAAATTAAGTTGCCAAATCATAATATTTTTAGCTTAACAGTATTAATTAGGTCTCTGGAGAAATAATTTAAATTAACATTTAATGTGATAAACTTAATCAGCTGTTTTAGTTAAACATGGCCAATAGATGCATATTGATAATAATTTTGCCCTCTTTTTCTTTTTGCAGTTGGAAAACTGAAAATGCAGAGCAATGAACTGGACATGTAAGTTGTGCTTGTTTGGATGTGAAGTCAGAGGTCAGTTGCTCAAACACTACTGATTGAAACATGGAGGTTACACAAGAATACGACCGAAAAAAAAACTGCAGAGAGTGGTGAAAACTGGCCAACGCATCACCGGTTCCTCATTCCCCTTCATCAAGGCCATCCAGGGCAAGTGATGCTTGCGTAAGGCGCGCAGCAGCATCAAAGACTGTTCTCACCTCAACCACAGACTGTTCACCCCACTCCCCTCTGGGAGGCGTTACAGGTCTCTCTGCACCCAAACCAGCAGGTTCAGAGGAAGCTTCTTCCCTGCGGCTGTCACCCTACTGAACTCTAGCTGTGCATCCCGGTGACAACCAACCAACTAAGCCCCCGCCCGATGCCTCCTTGCCTGTGCCTGTTGAGGTGTCCACCATGACCATGGAAACCTTGACGGGGGACACCCACCCCCCGCGGACAATTGCACTACCCTATCCCACCCATAGTGTTCTATTTATTTACAAATGTACATACTGTAATTACCCTTTTACATGGCATTTTCTACTGCTCTTCATACTATTCATCCTGCACATACACGTATTCTTACTACTGTTATGTTACTGTTTCTGCACTACAGTACTGTTACCACACTGCACATAGCTGTATACTGTACATATATGTCTATATGGTTCATACCGAATATCCATATTTATTCTGCTAATACACTGCACATATTTATACCTAATTTATATTACTCTAAACCACCTTCTGTAAACCAACTGTATACTACTGTTTACACCGCATATTTCTTATCCTGTCTATGCACCACCTGTCTTTGTGTATCACATTGCATTTTTCTGCTTTTTTTGCACTTCTAGTTAGATGCAAACTGCATTTTGTTGTCTTTGTACTTGTACTCTGCAAAATGACAATAAAGTTATCTAATCTAATAGTGCCAACTATTTGTGTATATTCTGCAAGTAAACTTTACTATCCAACATAAAGTACCCTTTACAACTCAAAGTAACGGTAACTCATTTAACAGTAGTAAATACAACTTTGTTTCAAGTAAGCTTTACTTGAGGGCATGAAGTAAACTTTACTAGTTGGAAGTAAGTAACCAGAACTTTAAAGTCTTAAGTAAGGATAACTTCTTCTAAGTAAGCATTACTTGTAGACATCAAGTAAACATAACTTGGAAGAGAAAAGTTTTGTTTACTTAACTTATTTAAGGCAACGAGTTTCCACCCTTTTTTCAAGTAACCATTACTTATTATTTTTTACAGTGTAGTCTCATTTTAGTCTCTCCTTTTCTCGTCTGGTTTCAGTCATGTCTTATTCTGTTGCAAATGAGGTCTGCACTTGTGCAGTGTTTTGACACTTTTGGGTGGGGAAAATCAATGGACTTACCTGGCTTTATGGCACCTTATCTGGCTTTATGGATGTTTTAAAGATTATAATAGTGGCAGATCATTTGACCACTTCTTAAAGGAATTATCCAGAGTAAAATGCACTTTAGATCAATGTACGGATGATTGGGAGTACATACGTTGAGTTGACATCAAAATCATGTCATTCGGATGTGTTTTGAGAAAGTTCGTTTTTACGTGAGTAGAGGGTCCCTAAAGCCAAACCGGAGTCGATTGCCGAGTGTGGAGTAACACGCTCTGGAAATTCACAATTTCGTTGCCATTTAAAAAAAAAAAAAAAAAAACATAGTCCAGTATTTCTTTCGAAATTGAAATGAAGTTGTATGGACTGGACTATGTTTAAAAAAAAAAAAAAAAACGGCAACGAAATTGTGAATTTCCAGAGCATGTTACTCCACACTCGGCAATCGACTCCTACGGACTTTTCCCTAAAGACGCCAGCTGCAGCAGCAACATTTCCGGAAAGGTACTGGCTTGATGAAATTCATTCTGGACTCTCTATCCGACCACATAAAGACCTCGGGATACTTCGGTTTGGCTTTAGGGACCCTCTACTCACTACCACGTAAGTGTAATGTTGTTTGGAACTGTAGAAGAGGTATAAAAATAGCATTTTGTAGCGGCGAAATGACTTGCCCTGGTCACTTCCAGGCTAACGAGTTTTGACTAAAAACGGTAAAATCGAACTTTCTCAAACACATCCGAATGACATCATTTTGATGTCAACTCAACGTATGTACTCCCAATCATCCGTAAATTGATCTAAAGTGCATTTTACTCCGGATAATTCCTTTAAGTCTCATTTATCTAGAAACAATATAGACACACCTCTCTCAGATGACTTAATGGACCATTGTATGGTGCTCCTTTTCTATACTCTTTTTCATAGGAATATATAGTCAAATAGTACAGTGGTATCTGCGTGGTGCACTTGGATATTTCTGTATATGTTTGGACATTTTAAACTTAAACATTTTTTCAGGATTAACTGGCCTTAAGGTGTTTGAATTGAGTTGGAGAGAGAGGGTATAAGTAGGGATCAAGAGAGATGAATTGTAATACCGAAGTCTTTGTAGTGGCACGCACTTGGTTGGTTCTTCAAAGAGCCACTGAAAGGGTCTGAAAATATTTTCCCCTCTGGAGAAAATCTCCTAAAGCAAAGGTTTGAGAGGGTTTTTTGTATAAAGGGTACTATTATGGTTTGATTTCAGGAATGTGTCCCCTTCAACAGCTGTTAGCATTTTCCACTTTGATACCCAGAGTGATGTGGTGTTGTAGTCCCCACTTGTAATCTAGTTTCAAGCAGGGTCCTCAACAAGCACACTTATCAAGTGCAGGGAGAACGTCGGTCACTACAAGTTCAAACAATATTTCCCCCCTAGTAAAGTAGTGTGAGACATAACAATTTACAGTGACCATGTTCAATGATTTCTTGAAACTTGTTTTGTTTAAATAGCTCATTGTTGTTTTAAAACCGAAAGTCCTAGGTCACTTAAACCTGGTAGCTATCTTTTTGCTCAGAGGAGAGCATAACAGTGTATGCAGTTTAAACTCAACTTTACTTATTGCATCTGACATTAAAATCTATTGAATAAAGGGCTCAGCTTTGTGTAATTGTTTTAAACTTATAAACTTTTTAAAATTATATTAGAAATTATTATTTCCTTAGAAACACTGACAATATTTCATGTTCATGCTGACAAACATGGTCAGCCCCTTTGGCCTGCTTTTGTCCCTGTGGAGTTTATTAAAAAAGAGCCCCACATGTGCAACTATTTATTGTTGGGAAAGTGCATTTTGAACAAGAAGATAAAACACTGTGTTCCACAAAATATATTGATAAACAAAAATCAAATTTTATGCTTGCAACGCATGATTGACCCACGTCTGTTGTCAGTGTCTGCATCTCTTTCCCAGAGCAGTTAGGGAGTGTCATATGGAAGTATTTAAGTTGTGTGGCTCTGAGTAGCCCTGTCGCCAGTCAGCCAAGAACCACCCTCAATGGGGCATGATCCTAGCAACAAAAGGTCAGAGGTCACCGAGCCAGAGTGAGCCCAGATAGACCCCAGACCCTTAGAACAACACTAAGATCCGACCTAACGCAGATGGGCTTTGGGCATGGGGGAACCCAGAGGAAAGACTGAGTTTTTACATTCCCAACCACCATGTATGCAAACAGGTTAGACAGCTACTGCAATTCTATACTGGTTGCCCTCAGGGTGTCCGCCCACACTGCACATGGGACAATGTAATTCTAACATCTATATACATACATATACATATAGATATGTACATATACAGTGTATAACTAGGCCTACACTTTGCCGAGGTCTTAAGAAGACTACCACATTAATCATAAAAATGGCTACATACTGTGTCATCAACAGTGAACCACTCCTGTGACACATGTGCTATATGCAGTGTGGAGTCCCAAAGGAACACTGAAACACTCCCAGTGGGAGATGCATCCAATAGGTCAAGGACAATGGCGCTTCTATTCCAGAATCAGCCATTGAATTTACTGTGAATTCAATCTGCGAGCAAACATTCCATCTGACAAAAGGAGGGAGGGAATCAGTGCAGGTGAGAGAGCAAGTCAGAACATGGCTAACATGATCATATTACACAAACCAGTTTTGATGTTTTCATGACAAGCTTCACTGGCAATCTATAGGCTGCTTTTATTATCCTTAGCTTTATTGTACCTGGAGAAAAGTGCTTCATGTTGATATTATGTAGATTCAAATTAAATAAATCTCTTAAGTCTTAAAAAATGTTTTTTAATATAATAACTAGTTCACTAGTTTGATAGATAGATAGATAGATAGATACTTTATTGATCCCCAAGGGGAAATTCAAGGTCTTACTATAGCATACAAACATCACACACAACATTCACTAACAGCAGAACAAGTAAATAAAAGTATATAATATAAAAAACACAACAAGCAATAAGGACAGTAGAAGATAAAGAATATACTAAAATACAATTTATACTAAATAACACTTAAGTCTAAAACAGTAACCACATAGTGTGATTTAGCATGAGACGCTTGCAATGAGGCAGGGACTGAGCCTGTGATTCTCTGTGCATAGTAAGGTAAGGTGCTCTGTGAGAGTGAGTGTCATGGTGATGGTGCAAATGAGTAAGTCCAACAGTGCAACAGTGCAAGAATAAGTCTAGATACCAGCATAAAATAAATATGGACATATAAAGGTAATATAGAAAAGATGTACAGGATCAAATCTTTTTTTTATTCCCATACAGAAGGGAAATCTGTGGTTGAGAACATATAGAGTTTGATAATTAATCTTTCCGTGCTCACAAGTAGCTCCATTAGATTTCCTCCACCTCTTGGGCACAAAGATGTGATTATTAGGCAAATTGGTTAGCCAAGCAGTCCCTGTCAACTGGCGACATCTAACAGATCCCTTTGTCTGTTTCCATAGCTCTGAACGGTATGCTTTGATGCAGTTGCCCCTTTGTGTGCCCCATACATCTCGGAGAGAGGCAAAGTTGCCAGTGCACGAGCGGCGAAGCAGACAAAAACTTAAACATGGTCGTACAAATTAGAGGATTTCTGGAGAATGACAAAGCTGCCTGACCAGTTGGCACATTCTGTGAGAAAAGTCAGTGGTAGGGAACACTGCCCCTGTTTTGTTGGAGGACGTGGTTATTTTTGTTTCAGTATTCAATATGTCAAATGGGACACTGAATACAGGCAAGTTTATTTCACAGGATGGTTTGAGTGGGTGTGTGGCTATGCGTATGCATTTCTTGTGGGGTTGAATAGATGGTGATTCTGTTTTATGTTTATTCACTGGGGGTATGCAACCATCTTTTTGTAATCAGTGTTTTCAGTCATACTATACTTGACACACTGAAGTTTTCTTTAACATGCATGCTTGAAAACATGTCAGATGACCCTTATAACAAAGGGCCATTACAGCCTGTTTGTCTGCTAAGATCTGGTTCACAGCCCAAGGGCATAGAATGCAAAAAGTCAGCTGACAAGGAGGAGCTGCCTTTCTTCTGATGTAGAAACTTTACAAAGCAAACCAGATCTACTTCAGGAGCATACTCAATATGATTTCTCTTCAGGGTCCCTTCATTCAATAATATGTGGACCAAATATATAGCCTGGGAATATCCATACAACCTTTTTGCAAATTTGGGATTTGCTCTGCAGGTCAGTCTCGCCAAGAGACCATTAAAGCAACACCAAAGAACTTTCCCTCTGTCGCACGCACGCTATTTTATTATTTATTGGCTTTGCAAATAACAATGTCCACAGACAAGGTAGAATATGTTGCATGATTTATGAAAGTACGATGTATTGCGACATCAAACGCAAGTCAAATTTGTAGTTTCTTATGTCTCATTTCATCGAACTACAGATCCGCTACCCGATCTGGCAAACTTACATAGTGCGGTTATAGCCGATAGAGGGCTGCGAAGCGAATGCAGAAGTGCCGTTCACCCTGTTACAAGTTGATGAACCACTGAAACGATTTTGGAAACATTATTTTAAGGTACAAAAAACTCTTTGGTGTTGCTTTAAAGCCCATTTCCAATGTCCTTAACACACGGGCGGTCGTTTCATGTAAGTTTAATTCCACACCCCTGCTGGAAGTCGTAAGTCAATGAAACTTTTCCAGACCCAGGTCTGGGTGTTCCCAGGTTACCAATGTAATAATGAACAATTGGCATTGATAATATATGGCAGGACTGATAAAAAACAAGGTCAAAAGTGTCTATATGCGAACCCTCATCCTCACTGTAACCCCATGCAGTGGACTACAATGCATTATTACACATTTTTGGGTATATCACTGTAGCCTATGTGATAAACTGTGTGTCTGTGTGTACAGTATGTGTGAGAGAGAGAAAAAGAGAGAGAGAGTGAGAGAGACAGAGTGTGTGTGTGTGTCTGAGAGAGAGAGAGGGAGTTGCAGGAAAGTATAAGATGCAGACTTTGCTATTTTAATGAAAATGAAAAACAATGTTACACATTGTATGTTACATTTCACCCAGTTTCATTTAAATTACAGCTTTTATTTAGTGCTGACAAATTAACCAACTGAAACAATAGCACAACCTCCTTGGTATGCCTGATGATAAAAGAGGTATAGGGATAAATTATCTTTTGAGGGGTCATATGCAGGGCATTATCAGGACTTACTTTGGACGGTTCTTCCCCTCCTCAGTGACTCTCTTTTCAGGATAAACTGCCTGTTTCTCTTATCCTATTGCATTTGTTGATTTCTGATAACAAACGTCTAGATAATACAGACTATTGAGTTATGTTTATTATGAAAACTGTAATCTATCCGTGGTTGTATTTTTAACAGGAAAATGGTTGTTGTACTATCCCGTATTTTCCTGTTGGATGGTATCTCCTTTTGGCACCAACCCTACTGCAAGACCAAACCCTTTTTAAACTCAGTTAACCTTTCACTTGCCTGCGACTCGACTCGACTCGACTCCCTTTACAAAACATAGCAGTTGGGACCAAAAACGTCAGTTATACTGCAATTTTTACTTAAGCACAATGCAGTACCACGTGAAATAAAACGTGAATTCTTAGGTCTAGTTCTCCAATTTCAGGCCAAGCGTCATATGGACCCTTTCAACAGGGTAAACAAAAACAATGCTTGAACGTTCTATTTGGGCCCCAATCTACTTCCTCTGCATTAAGATAACATATGGAATGTTAAAAAGGAAGTCTTGTGGGGCCAACTATGATGCTGATAATGGAACTTTCTTGAAAGGGTCCATAGGAACGCATCCCATATTGTGTAACTATAGCTGCATGACTTCGGTATCCTCAAGGGACATACTGGCCTGTTGACGACATAAGTAAAGTTGCAGAGTAGACTGTTGTTGACTCACATTTTCCAAATACGGGTAGGCCTAACGGCTTTTCTCAAGAAACTGAACAGTTATTTGGCACGCGAGCAGTGAACCTGTCTCAATAGATTGCGCGAGAAACACCCTCTGCAAAAATTCAGCCTGGCTGCCAGTTTGAAAACCAAAAGATTTACAGTACTGATGCCGTGGAGTAGCCTAAACACATTAACCAACAGCTCTGCACTTGCGCTCTCTTGTGGTAGTCTAAGTGCATGTCACTCGGCAGCAGAATTACATAATAGTCTCATGCTGTTGCCAAGACAAAACGGAATCACATGTACAGCCCTATGCTACATAGATTGAGTTAAAGGGGGGGCATCACATCTCATTGCGAGCAAATAGGTTTACGTTTAAAAACACACACACAAAGAATGTATGCATATCCAAGACAAAATCTTAAAACACCTTTCAGAGGATTTCAGTGAATAAAATCCCTAGTCTTTCCATCATTTCTGGAATTATTTTGATGGAAACAGCATGCTAGTCTCAAGTCAACTGGTGCATAAAAAAGAACTGTTTGCTCATGTCATTGCCCTTTATCCTTTGGTTTTTCAGACTATAAGCTTCTTTTCATTTTACTTTGTCCAGGGAAAGAATATAAAAAAAAACCTGACTTTTATCAAGTGTAATTTTGCTCCTTGTGTTTAGTTGGTTGACCTACTCTTAATTGTTAAAGGGCTCATAGGATTCCATCAATAGTTGTCCGAGGGCTTGCTAAATTATGAGGTAAGCAAACAGAACACACATTTCTTAAACAAACTCTTTATTGAGACAAATGAAAACTCAAAAAAGCACAATGAACAGCTTTTTTTTTTCTCTGGAAAACATAATCATAGCTGGCATTACAAGTTTGCATATAGCAATAAGTCAAACTTGCAATATTAGCAATAGAGCTTTGGCAACGTGTGTACGTAAATATGAAATTGGAACAATCATAAAAATACCAAGACAAAACAAAAACAAATCTGATGGAAATATATTTGTTAGCTCTAATGCATTTAACTTAGGAGAGGTGGAGAAAACTCAAGTGAACAGTTAAGTTCTGACCAGATATAACCTAATCTATGTTATAACCGCTTAACCATTCAACATAGGCGGCAATCAAACCTATAATCTTAAGTGTACATCATTTCGGCCATGTGTGACATTTTCTTGGGGATGTAAAGGTAGTATTCCATATAGCCAGAGAGGTCTTCTATTGTGATGTCGTCAACGTATGCCCGGGCCTGTTCCGAGCAGGAGCGTGGGGAGCCAGAGGTTCCAGTGTTCTGAGTTCTGCGGTGGGCTGCGTTATGACCACTGGCTTCCTCCGGGTTCGGGAGGCCCCTCTCGCACTCGGAGATGACATTCCTTAGGCCGGTGAAGGAGTACACCTCCACACCCTGCCAGCTTGGACACTGGCAGTCACCTTGCCCACAGGGACATGCTCTGGTTTCGTTAAGCCGGGAGAGAGACTGAAAGTCTGAGGTGGACGAAGCAGCGGCAGCTCCAGCGGTGACTGACCCGGGCTCTGCTGCAGGGTCCACCTGCCGCTGTGCCTCTGGGGAACTTGGGCCCCCGGGCGGACAGACAACTGCCTCAGAGCCGCTGTCCTCGTCGGACTGGTTCCTGTGGCAGAGCTGCGGAGAGCCAAGGCTTTCTTGGGACAATGTGACACGGAGGTCGTAACCCGTGGCTCCAAACACAGGCGAGCCGTGGCTGGAGGACAGGAGCTCCTTCTTGGCGGGGATTCCAATGGAGGCACAGGTGTCTTCGGGCTCTGGGAGGGTTTTATGCTTTAAGTGGCCTGGAGGTGAGGACATTTTTGAGCTGCAATAGGTGAACTTAGGAGGGTGGAGGATGGGAGATTTGGAGCGTCGCCTTCTCTGGCTTCTTACCACTCCTCTTGTAGACTTCCGCATACACCTGGTGAAACAGAAGCATTGTAAGCTTGCATTGAAACTTCTATTCATAATTTACATAAGATATTGAGGCATTTATGAATTTACGAGGCATTTACACACCCATGCCAGTTCTCCTTCGGACAGGTTATTTTGGACTTTGCTCCCTCTGAGTTGGCACGAGGAGACATCCTTGTAGACACAGTCTCACTCACAGGAACTGCAGACGCACTGGAGAAACATACACACACCGCAACTACAACAGTCAGTCATTTGATATCGCCAAGCAAACTAAAACTGTAATTTCTAATCTTGTTCAGCTCTAATTCAATCTGCTGCAATGACAGTGTGTTGTTTGCAGTAGCCAACATGCACACAGGACAAAAAAATAATCACCTCTCAGCATCCACTCGCAGCTTCTTGAATGCCGTCTGCAATATCTCTTCTTCACATTCTTTGCCACCGGACTCCATCGTGGCTATAGAGGTGCCTCAAAAGCCTTTTGAGCTGTAAGGATAAACATTGTAGTTTAGACTTAGAGACTGAACTATGGCAATTCTCTGTTATTTCTAACATGATTCAAAGCAAATCACAATTTATCACAACACAATATAATAAAACCCTCCCTACCGATCTTAAAGACGGACTACATGGACAGAAGGTAGCCCATGTTATTCAAAGTGGCAGTTACTGAGAATAGGCCTACATTTGAGATTAAACTGTTGATATAGCGTACATAGCTTCTAGACTTTAACATCATCCAGACAACTACTAATTCTCATAACCGAGTTAGTCACCTAACACAAAGAAATATAAGGCATTCAGCCACTACAGTATGGTTACTTTAATATCAGGTAACTCTTCGTTATACGTTTAATGTTCTGGGTGCCTGGGATTACATTAGGAGCCATCATTACAAGAGTAGCACAACATGCTAACTAGCAGTCAACAGGCTAAAATGGTAAATAAGGCTTCACTGAAAGCTAATGTTAACATTATACAACCAATAATGACACCAATTCTGATTATCTAACATAGCGCAGGTAATTGATGCAATAATTAGTGACAAGAAACAATACAGATTTCATAATATTATCACAAATTCTTCTGCTAAATTTAGGCTAGCCAGCTAGTGATGACTAACGCTAACTCTGCTATTTCAGTAGACTTGTAGCATAACAGTCTAGCAAGCTATCTGGCCACAGAACAAACACCTATCGAACAATGCTATAGCTATCTAGCATTACTTGGAGCTATAAAGGACTCAGAACAAATTATTTTGTTGGTTTCATAATCAATTGCCGTACAATTGGAAAAAAAAACTTTAAACCTAGAAGCTAACCGTAATAACAGTGGTTAAAACAAAATAACAGAAGCAGAAAATACTCACGGCTCAGGGCTCTAGCCCGTCGTCCTGGCTAGACTGGGCCTAGGCATGCAGGGGCGTTTCAGCCTCTGCACAGCGCTAGCCGAGGCCTTGAATGCGGACAACAGCAGCAGTTAAGTTGGCTGCCTAGCTAGCTGGCAAACTAACTAGCATTAGCCAACTAGCTCAGCGCGTCGCCTCAACGATTATCTTAACATGAAACCCAGTTTAAAACATAATTTCTTGGCACATGGCTAGTTGCATAAACACACAATATATGTTCTTATATATAAAACAACAATCCTAGTTTAACTAATTAGATATAATGGATTATCCAGTTCCAGAGTTTTCCTTTGCCAGTCTCTTGTTTACACTCGAACCACACAGTGACTCTGCAACAACGCAATTTGTGCTGACGTTACACGCACGAAACGTAACGTACATAAAACGTAGGCGGTGGTTCTTGTGTAATCGAAAGTTCTCGACCACTCGCCATTAGGTCACTCGCCGCAGCCAATAAAAAAATCATATCATGTAAAGAAAAATTCAGCAACATAACTAGGTGCTTGGGAACAACCCAAGTTCATTAAACCTATCTTTGCTTGGCATTTTTGGTTAATAAGTTAGACAGCCACCAGCACGACGTGTAGTGGTGCAGAGCCTGTTGGTCTTTAGGTAGGCTAGTCTAACCGCAAGATTGAAAAAGGAAGAAAAATACATATTTTTGAGGGAAAAAAAGTCCAAGGAGAATACCTATACAATACACAAGCCATTATCAAATATGATAGGATAATGGAACAAAATGACCTATAAGCTGGCACTGGGAAAGTCACTGAATAAGGCCTACTAGGCCTTGTTCCTGTTGAAGAAACATAAAAAAAAAAAAATAATAGTTAGTATTGAAAGTATGGAAGTCTTTTCAATCTTGTTTGTAAAATACGAAAGGAGACATTTTACATTCCCTCATCGAAACCCCATCAGGCCTAACCCTTGGTTCTTAAATTCAGTGAAATGTGATGATAGATCTCGAAGTTCATCACAAACTGGTTTATAATTTCTTATCACAGTTCAGTAAATAGACAATCTGAAGGCACATACATAATATCTTAGTTTTGGTGACTATTATTTACATTTATATTATGATTAAATTGTAGCAAGATTTTGCATTCAAGATATGCCCAGTTCCCTGTAACCACATACAGTTGTTTTGACATGACTTGTTCCATCTGTCAGATAGTGATGGAACATTTGCTATTTCGAGAGTAGACAGAGAGACGTCTCTTGTAGACAGTCTGTGACCTATCAGGTTGTCTGCATTTACACCATTTAAAAGCAAATGTCACACTTATGTGAGAGATGGTGAGCTGACCGAACATTTCTGACTCTTAAGGGACCAAGACAAATTCTTTGGATAGTTGGAGAGAGGTGTTTAATCCATTTGTTCCGTATCACCATTGAAAACTGTTGGATGTTTTCATTAAGTATCTTTAAATCTAATTGCTAGACCATGTTCTTGGCCACTTTGTTTTCACCAGTCTCTTTCTCATGGGCTGCTCTAACCCAAGGACAAGGAGCCTTCCATAGTATTTTTGTCTTAGTTGTAATGTGTATAGGTGGTCAGCAGGTGGTGCTAAAGTGTTGACTATGGGTGTAATTCCAACACACAGCAAATTGTTTTTTGAACAGGTGAGCTGGGTAATGAGTGGGGCCATAAATGAATGTCACTTGGATGTTGAGGATAGATTTCTTTGCCTCAGCAGTAATGGTCCATGGTATTTAAGCCCATGTTTACATTCCTCCCTTCATGATATTCCTCTGTTGCATATCCTTATCATTATAGGGATCCAATGCATCTCAGTAGAGTAGGTGGCGTAATAGGCCTAATTTGTCAAATTTCAAATGATTATAAAATAAAACATCAATCACCTTGCTCTTAAAAAGTGTAAGTGAATAGTGAATGCCAAGCACAATACTCCCTGGTATCTTTATCTTGTGGTATGCTGGCAGGTTGTGTAACGTCCTCAATGCTAGCCAGAGACACTTGGTGCATTGTTGGCCCCCAGACTCTGCGGGCTACTGCGTATCTACAGAGTGGAAACTCTTGTGTAAATAAAGACCTGTGCCTCATAGTGAGCCATTACCCAATTTATGGAAACACTGCTGAACTATATACAGTTCTCCATTCATTAACACAATGCCAGCCTTTTCTTCCTATAGCACTCACCTTTTAATTCCTGAAGTAATAGATTGAGAATATACTCATGAATAGACTGGAGACTCTAAAGTAGAAAGGGCATAGTTGTGCTCATGGAAATTCCACAATTGCAGTACTTGAAGATAATTGTTTGAAGACAATTATCTATTAGTGATAGTTTCAGAATAATATTAGGCAGTTTTCCAGAAAATGCTTAATGATGTTTCATTTTTCCAGGCAGTTGTTTGAGGTTTACTCTTGCGCATGACTTCAATGTTGTCCTTTTGTGACGTGTGTTATATCCTCAGTCAGTTTCTTTTTTGCAATATTTCTTTTTCACACCTGGGGGTCATAATTCCAAAGAATACCGATTGTGAAAGGATACAATTTCTCTATACCGTTTAGCATGGACACTAGACAAAGAAGGTTCATTTAATACAATTTTCCTCTTGCTGTCTCCCATCATTATTCTTAAGGGTTGGGTCTTCATTTCCTCAACAGAAATGTGAGGTCCTTAATAAACAGAGGAAGCTGAAGCCATATCACTGCAAAAGATCGGGACATATACTATTTGCCCAAGTCAAAGTTCAACTGTTGGTATTTCTGCCATGTGTTTTCTATATGCACAGTTCAGTTGGGTTTCCGGTTGTATTTGTCATTAGAATCAATGTGATTTCTAGGTTTGGCAAGTAAAAAACCCTGCAATTTATATTACTTTGATTAATAGAACTCTTAGAATTTAAAGCTCTCTAAAAACCTTGCATAATCATGTGGTTTCCTTTAACTGACTCCATTTTCATTCAGTTCCAGTCCTTGGCACAGCACACCTTGCAGACATGCAATCCACTATATGCAGACGTCAGTCAGTTGAGGGACGGGCCTTACTCATGTCAAGACTTCATATTGGTTTTCTTTGGCAACATACTCTCACCTGGGAACTGGATTGAATGGTAAATGGACAGTAACCTAGGTTCTGCACGAGGCAAAGTTACATGCAAAGGGTATACTGGTTATATGGAATACGTAAAATGTAATACCAGAAAATATCTACTTGTGAATAGCTTGGAAGTGAGAGATGAATGCAGAGACAGAGAGTCCCTTTGCACCTCTACTTGTGTATAGATGAAGGGCAACCTTAAAATGTCAGATGATCATTTTGTCCTTTGGAAAAGACAGTTCCTCTGATATCAAAAGGCCAAATCTGTAACAGTATAAGGCCAAATACTCACATTAATAATGTTTGAAATTGTTAGTCTTTTTCTGTGTTAAAGGTAAACTATGCAGTATTGGCAATTTCCTTACTGTTTTTTTGGTTTTTGCTTCTTTTTCGCTGGCTCTGTCATGACGAATGTCTGAGAAACTCCATCGCTACCTTTTTCTAGCCGGTGCCTGGCATGTATATGTATTTGAATGCAATAAAGCAATTCGTTACACACGTTATACTTCCTGACACTGAGGCCGTCGGCCCGCCGGCCCACAGTTGCAAGGGTGGTTTTTCCGCTCACAGGCGCTAGGGGGAAGCGAGACGGCCACCATTCACCCAGAAAAAAGTCATATAACCATTCCAATGACTCTGAAGCTGTTAAATTAAGGTAAATTAAGCTAAAAAACTAGCATATTAAGCTAAAAAAAACCTGCATAAGAAACCTGCTTTAATAGAGAATTTGTATTATCACCTCATCAATCACCAAAGCGATCATGAGACTGATCTCAAAAACCTAAAATACACTTTCATCTGCTTCAGTTACTCCTGTGTTGGCCCTACCTGAGTGGAATGCTTTCACATTTCTTTGCCTTGATATCTGATTGAACTTAAAAGGTTAAAGGTGCCCTGCCACACAAAACTGTTTTTACTTTTTTTCTGGAAATTCACAATTTCGTCGCCGTTTTTAAAAAAAAAAAAAAAATAGTCCAGTATTTCTTTCCACAACCGGCAATCGACTCCTACGGACTTTCCCCTAAAGATGCCATTCTGGACTCTCTATCCAACCACATAAAGACCTCGGGATACTTCGGTTTGGCTTTAGGGACCCTCTACTCACTACCACGTAAGTGTAATGTTGTTTGGAACTGTAGAAGAGATATAAAAATAGCGTTTTGTAGCGGCGAAATGACATGCCCGGGTCACTTCCAGGCTAACGAAGTTTTGACTAAAACGGTAAAATCGAACTTTCTCAAAACACATCAGAATGACATGATTTTGATGTCAACTCAACGTATGTACTCCCAATCATCTGTAAATTGATCTAAAGTGCATTTTACTCCGGATAATTCCTTTAATCAGTCAAAAAAGTTAGCACAAGGCCAAAGTGATGGCAAATAATCGTTCCTGCCTCAAAACCCAGATTGCTGCTAAAAAGGTGAGGTCTAAAATCATTGTGCAGACATGGAGAGGCTTGGTAGGTATTATAAGAACCATTTCGAGAGCTTTGATGGTAAATAAAGATGTTTCCATTGATTATTTAAAAACGGTATGAATAATTTTGGACATGCCATTTTTCATAAAAATGTTAAAAAAATAAAAATTATTTTAAAATCAACATTAGAAAATCACAAGAGAAAATCAACATTACATCAATATTTGCAAGGGGTATGAATAATTTTGTTCTTAACTGTATATTTGTATATATATACCGTATATATCTTTTTTGAAATATGTTAGGTCCATATGTGTTTGTGTTATGTCTTGAATGTGAAAATGAACTGCTACCTCCTCTGTCAGTTCTAGCCACTGAAAAGAAATAAACGGAGAAATCAGGCCAATTACAAAAGCTGCTCAGTCTGACGTGGAATTGAATGAGCTCATTACTATTCATGAGCTCGCCCAGTTGAGACCGTGCCCACAGAATTCGTCTAGCTCAGTGACAGTTTTTGTATGCAAGGATGGCTTAAAGGTTGTATTAGCGATAGCGGGGATATGTCACTTCTGTTGATGTTTAAACAAAACAGAGAACTAGCTCGCTACTCCCTCCCGTACAATTAAAGCTCTCCTAAACGCGCATCTCATCGGTTATTTGAAACACTTTATTTTGCCTTTGATGGGTTGCCAACCCTTGTTGGTAGCAATTGTTTTTGTGTACAGATCTCGGAGCCTAGGCTACCTACAGAGATGCATTTTTTTGACAGCCTGCTTATGGGGCAGGCAGCTAGTGGATCGTTAGGAAAGATTAGATGAATGTGATCATTTATGTTTGGGCAAAAAATGTTACAGAGTCCATGGTAGAACTTCAGACATTACCACAAAGTAATGAAATAGGTATGGCAGGGCACCTTTAAAGGTTAAAGTGTGTATATCTTCTTCCCCTGCGTGGGCATGGTGCAGTAATCTGTATTTACTCATAAACACACGTTGATGTTTTCATGATGGTGAGATTAAGTTCTCCGTCCGTAATGTTGCAGACCCACAGTGCTGCAACGTGACAACCAGAGGAAACATCTGATTCTGTTTCTAATGAATTCTCAAGAGTGTTCAACCTCAAGGTGTGGCTGTTCTTCAGAAACCATTTGAAGCATCCAGACTGGTAGACTTCAAAGCAGTCTTGTGATTGGGCTCAATTCCAGTGGGAATCTTTTGCGATAACAAGAGACGTAGTGGTACCCGAGGGCCTTTTCACTTCAAGGGAGGGATGTATTCACCATACTGCGCTGCACGTCAGGAATAATGAAACACAAATGCTCCTGGGGTGCAGTATAAAGTGACTGCATGGTGTGCTTGACTGTTGGCATTTCTATTAAGCACTGTCTCGTGAGGCAGAAGTAAATTTCCATGCAAAATTTGATTAAGACTGAGCATCACACCTGAGAGTTAGCCATTATAATGGACCAGATCCTAACTCTATTTTCCACTAGGGCAAAACACAACCGTGAGACATGCACTCAGAGTCCAGAACACGATTAAATGAGGTCAAGCGTGGTCACAGTGGTTTGCACGAGAATCATATCAACACCTCCAACTTTCTTCAAAGCTTTAATTTATCACAGGGAAATAAATTGACCTTGACTTGAACTTTTTTGGCTACTTAAAGGATTATCATAAGAGGTGGTCTGATTTTTCAGGAATAGGATAAATATGCCTCAGTGAGTTTGGGATGTCTTAGAGTGTTTTAAAATCTTTATGGGCAATTATGAATACTTTTGAAATAGCTGTATTTCATTTTGCCTGTAAAAATGACTGTAGGTCCTGCTTCAATGCTTAATGTCTGGCACTGCTGTCTGTGATTTCTCTTCTTTGTGTACAGGGCATCTATTTGCTTCTCCTCCTCATATTGCCAGATTTGTTCTCAATGCAATCAAGAGCAGGTTGAGTAATAAAACTGCTTTATTTAACAAATACTCTGTGGCCATTTTCACCTGGAAAGCACTTTTTGGAGGCCAACATTCTGCAGTGCCAGCCAGAGAGGGCCTAAAGACAGATGGAGGACAAGAGTGTCGGCTGGAGTCAGAGAGGGAGTGAGGGAGTGAGAGGAAGGCACACAATAAGCTACACACAGCCCGCCGTGTTATTTTTGGCTTCTGCAGGGGACGGAGGCTGAAGCAGGGATTATTTTTCACTAAAATTTCCTGGGCATAAACCTCACTTTTATCACCGTCTCCCTCCTCCCCTCAATGAAAACACAGTCATTGTGCTAACTTTGCAGGAGGGGTAGCATTGCTAGCACATACCGAGACCTCGCTCACACCCCCTGGCTCCGCAGTCCGCACTCTTTACCTGATGGCGTTTTCTAACAAGCACGTTCTATTTTTTCCTTCTTATTTTCTTATTTTTCTTATTTTTTTCCTCGGCAAATAAACAGAAAAAGGATAACAACATGACAACATAACAACAACGCTGACTCTTTGCTGCTCATCCATGTGCTCTCTACGTTCCCCGAATATTGCAACGTGATGATGATGCTGAGTTATGTAATTTTGACTGGTCTGGACTTTTGGCCCTCTTGGACTCACAGTCGATAGATCAAAGATGCCTTAAATAATTAATTCAAGATAACTTGAAGATCATCACTGAAAGAGTGCATTGTCTGACCTTTCGAGTAGTTTTGCAGCAAATCAGATGAAACTGAGAAGGATGTCCCTGTGAAACAACTTTGTCCTGAAGAGCAATATCAGATGCTCTGCCCATTTTTCCAGTAAAAGTATCATCTCAATTCTCTTCCTTCCCGACATCACACCATGTGGCCACCCACATCTGAAATAAAAAACACAAAGACACCCTTCAATTCTACAGATCAAAGGCATTGGGGAAAGCAGCTTCCATTATTGTTGACGCAGCTCTGTCAAACAAAATCATTTCATGTAGAAACAGATTACCTGATGATTATTTATAGAACCTTTCAGCTAGAAAAACAAAAACAATGCTTGAACATTATTTTGTTCCCAATCTATCATTAAGATAACATATTGAATGTTAAAACGGAAGCCTTGTGGAAACAACTATGATGCTGATAATGGTACTCTTTTGAAACGGTCAATATTATGTTGTTATTGAGCCTATCTATTCGTTGTTCTGTTAGTGGCTCCCTTGAGCCAGATTCCATCCTGTGGCTGCCAGGTTGCTGTCTCAATCACTGGCTATTTTGCATACCAGGCTTGCTAGCGTATTAGATAGTCTGAGAACAAACCAGGTCTGTGATATCGTAAAATCTTTCTCCTTTGGTCTCAAGCACAGCAGTTACATTACAGTACACAGTGGACTGTTATAGTCTCTGCCAAAGATCCTTGTCCAACTATGTGTCAGTGGGGATAGATCAAAAAGGCTTCTTTTACACTGTTAGACTTGGCCAAACATATTTTTTTAGCATGGCTCACATATTGTCATATCACAACCACAACAGAGGATTCTCAGAGAGGCTGGCTGCTAGAGACATTTTCAACCCAGAGACTTCACTGGAACTCTGTCACAGCGTGGACGACTTAAGATGAAGAAGATAAAGTAAAAACTACTTTGTCACCATCGAAACCATATCATCAAAATCTGTCTGTCTCACTGATGACACATGACAGGAAGTATTGAACGTTTGGCTTTTCAATTAAATCAGAGGGCACATATCACGACCTGTTCTGCAACCTAGGAGAGCCCCTTAAGCAGAGAATAATGGAGTACGGTACGGAGTATGTCACCAAAATGGTCAACAATGAATGATGTAATTGTACAACACTTGTTTTGTGTGCATGCCAATGAAACCGAATGCGTGATTTATCAACTCAAATGATTGATATGAGGTACCAGTAAGCTCAGATAATAGCCAATTTCAGTGTCCAGGTCTGTATTTGAATTACAATATTACTGTTATTTGAATCTACAAAAACAATCTCTCTCATTGTATATGTGCATTTTTTTCCAATATGGAGTGCCTTAATTGTAAACATGAGGACCACAGCATTAGGAGTTTGCAAGGCTGGCAACACAACAAAACCACAAAACAAACAAATTAAACACTGACTCTTTTGTAATGGACTGGAAAACGACCCCCACCATTCTAAATGAGACAAAGTGATGATCTGTTATGACTATCCACAATGCTGATGTATATAGGCTAATCTTGTGGGTCTGGGTAAAGGCTCCTTTACCCTTCACACAAGTACCTCCTAACAGACCTTTCATTCATGGGCTCAGATCAGGCTAACGTGTGTGTGTGTGTGTTAGCATGTGTGTGGGTGACTGTAAACGTATGCAAGTGTGTCTGGGTGTGTGTCTCTGTGTGTTTGTACATGTGACTTGGCGTAAAGGGAAGGGTTAGAGAGTGGAGAGGCTTATTGACACTGAAAGGGGACCTACTTCCTGTAAGGAAAGAGAATCCCAGCGGACCACTGCCCTGGTGAGGTGAGCTGGGCTGAAAAAGGAGGGGTACGCCAGCAACGATAACCCCCTCTCTCCCTCTCTCTCCCCATAAACCACATAATTAATAGACCTGAATCACAGGCTCCCCTACCCACAGCTCTGCCTTTATTTTCTGTTTTAATGAGGCCCTCTAATAATACCCCAAATGCCAGGAATACTCACATGCTGCCATTTTCCCAACTAGAACCATGACTGTTGCAGACGGCACGGCTCGGCCTCCTATCCCATCTTCTCTGCTCTATAGCCGCCCAGAGCTGAGGAGGAGGACGTGAGGGATTCTCCACAGGCTGGCGGAAGGATGTGAAGGTCAGTGCGTCCATAACAGGTCAGGAATCATTATGGGTACCCTGCAGAGACGAGAGGCTTTTTCACAGGGAAAAAGGTCCTTGTACTCACAAGCTCTGCTAACAAAGAGAAAAGCTGACTGTCTGTGATATATGATATTGCAGATCATGGCATGGAGTTCCAGGAAACGAGAGTAAAATACTGTTTGTCTGTGTCTATTTCCGATATCATTCATACAGACACACATTTTGACACATTTGACAGTGTTTTTGTTCATCACAGGAAGAAGATTAATGTGTGTCTTGCAAGCTGTCTGGTCTACAGCTTTTTGCCCGGCATTTGACAGAGACGTTCTGTGCTCGCTATCCGTCTTGTCTAAAATTTGTTAAATTCTTCAAGTACAAGTGAACAACTGGATTCAGTGGCTGTATTTACACATGTTGAGTGTTTCAAGTGTCCTGTAATGATGGGGTTCTTGTAAAAAACACAGATCTGAGATGTCGGCTGAGTGATATATGAACATAATACAGGCTTTACGTTAAGAAGAGTGCCACTTACATATATGCATGCATTCTGTTTAACATCTGACCTGGGTCACAAATGTAAGACATTCTGTAAATTTGTTGGAGAAGGAAAATTGGCTTGAAGAGTGCATTAACAAAAGTGAATGTTATTTAACTAAGCAACAGCAGTCTCATAATAGGTTTAGAGTTTGGATAAATGAGAATAATTGTTAGGCTACACCATTGGGCTATGATACTCTCACAGCTTGAGTATTTTTGATTAGCTTTGGCCAAGAGTGACACAGAATCACAAGAGCACTCAGTGCAGACATTTTTCTCTACTCCCAGCTTCCTGTGCGTGTCTGAGCCCAAGCAACCTACGCCGGGGCGGGTGGCGGACCACGTCTGCAGCCAGACCCTCAGGCCAGTGGCATCCAGTTTGATATGATGGCACTGATGTATTGGAGAAAGGCCACAGTGATCGGGAGGTGCAGGCTGACAGAGCGCTCTTTATGCTTGGGGTGGAGTGGAGCTCTGGGCTCCAGGCTCTCTCCGCTCTGCATAGGGACGTGACTGTTGACACTGCCAGGAGAGGGCATTCTGTTCCCCTACCCCGCTGACCAGCCGGCCTCTTCCTTCCCTCAGTCCTTCAGCACCAAAGGTAGTCGCATAACTACTTGATATCTGCCATGTGAGGGGACCGGGAAATACAGCTGGCTTCCCTTTGAACGTTTCGTGACCATAACATAAAAGACGGAGTGAACTGGAGGTAGAAGAATGGGCTCTTTCATGTCCCCTCATTCCAAAGCAGCTTCCTCTGTGTTCCGGAGTGTAAATTTTGAGGGCCTGTAACTCCCCGACACGTGACAGAGATTAGTATGGGTACAGAGGTGTTGTCCTATCTTGCCAGTGTCACGCGAGCCGGTAAAAAGTGAGAACCTAGGAGGAAGCTGAGCGCCCCACCACACTATTCCCAACAGACAATCCAAATTTCACTCACCAACCCTCCCGGTTATGTAATGAGCACTTTCCTGAATGTGGTGTTTATGTTTGAATTTGAGAAAATGACAAGGTAAGCATTTCAACATTTGGACTAACTTATGTAATAATCACTGGCCACAGTGCTTTGTTTTAAATACCTTGAAATTTTCTTGCACATCTTTCACTAAAAGTAATATATTCTCATTATATTAGTTTGGTTAGTTTTTTGGATCTCCCTTGTATTCATGGTTAGCATTTCATCAACTGATCATTAACAAGGTCACCGTCCAAGAGCACTTGGAATGCAGTGAACAATCCAGAATAAAACAACCACCATTCTATGGAATTTATTTCCACATTTTATTTAAAATTATTTTTTACATAATCATATTATTTTTTTTATTATTTGGCGCATACAACTCAAATGTCTGGACACGCAAGATAGATAGACCTTTTTTACTCTCAGATGATTTATTGATGGCAGCAGTGATACTGTAAGTTGTGCTCGTATCCTATCCTATGATGTCCTATCCAATTATATCCATTTGTTCAGGAATTCAGCTAACTGGTATGTGTATTTGAAGTGCAGAAGATATTGCTTTGGGGACATGCCAGGCAGCCTCAGCCAGGGTGATCTGCACTACAAGGCTGCATTGTTCTGGGGTACTGGCCTGCTGGTCTTCCCAGGTCAAGCGATAGCTATCAGAGGCAGCTGGAAGCCAAGAGCAAAACAGCACAGCAGCCCCCTTGGCTGAGGCTCTCTGAGTGTAATTGCCCCTGCCATCCAATACTTTCAATAGGCACACAGATAACAAGGGCAGGTGAAGAATGCCAAACATGCCAAACATTTGGATTGTACGGAATACACAAAAAATGCAGAATGTGATGGAATGATTTGGTTATTACTCTTTTATGTAATTTTTATCCATACTGATGCCATGATGATGATAAGAATGCATAATCCTTAACTGACAGATTAATGTGTATATGACCATCAATCACATGCAAAGACTTCAAACACATAATAGACACATGGATCCACATAATTTAGGCACCCGTGGTTGTCTTTAAGATTATACAAATCACTGTGTCTAGATGTATGGCTACTGAATAATTATTACATTCATACAACTTACGGTGGAAACTGTTACTCACCCCTGGCATGTAAGTGTCTCACACACTCAAAGGGTCTCACACACTCAAAGCATCACACACACTCAAAGCATCACACACACTCAAAGCGTCACAGACACACTCATAGCCAGATGTCTCTGCATGGCGCTATATTAGCTCTGCATGAACAGGTGGAAGTTGGTGCGGGTGAACTCCTGGTGGATGGTGTCGATGAGCGTGTCGGAGTCGGCGGTGTGCTCGGCGCTGGGCCGGCGCAGCTGTGCCGGGGCGCCATGCTCGGGGGTGTAGGTGAAGGAGAAGGGGCTACGGTAGATGAGACCGTCCAGTCGCAGCAGGGACAGCGGCACGGTGATGGGGCACCGGAGCCACCGCCACTCCCCGCTGAACACGGACACGTCGGGCACCACGCACAACATGGATTTAGGGCTTCTGGTTGGACAGGAGAGGAAGCAGTAAACAGGGAGGGATTAAAACGTGACATATGTTAATCAACCAGGTTCACCCACACCAATTCCACCTATACAGTACGGTGACATACTGTATGAGATAATAAAATGTAGTAGTATTGGGAAAGAGAAGTAGCCTGGCGGGCCATCCTATATCATTGAAATGTAGAGTCTGGAATCGACCCATTCACCTCGCTTAATCCAAGGGGCGGGCAGAGAATTGTCTTTCAAACTGCCTAGGCATGCTATAGGCCAGCGCTACGACCATATCCATATCCGGTCGGCAAAACGGCAAATACATCCTTCTTCGAAAGGAATGACTTAAGTGCATTGTGTTGCTCAACTTTCAAAGAAAAGCACAAGTCCAACTCCTCCAAAGTTGACGCCAACGCCGATTCAAACAACCGCTCTTCGTTTGCCATAGCCACCTTCCTTGTTGTTCTCCGTCGCAGGACTGTCGTTATCCTGTTAAGCCCGCCTTAAGACTCTCTAACAAAATAGAGCGCTGTGATTGGATGATGTCCACGGCGTCAGCCAATAGAAATCCCTATGGTTTGATAATAGACGTACAGGCTGAACAAATTAATTTGCCGCCGCTAGGGTGCGTCTAGATTTCTAGGCTAAAAGAGAAGAGCAATGGTCAAAATTGAGACTTTTTTATTTTTACATGGTCACATCAAATGATCCACTGGCCATAGCTATCAACCATTCAACAGCAGAGTTCCATTTTTATTCTATTCAGACAACTCTGAATGGTTCTAAATGGGTGGCCAAATAGGTCAACCCCTCTCAGAGGTGTCATGAAAGTGTCATGTCCACATCCTTTACAGTCACTCTCAGTGTAAAACAGATACATTTGAATTTAGGGGCCGTTTATACGAGAACGATTGCGAAGGAAGATGACAAAATATTTTATCATAAGTGCCTTTTGTTTACACGCCGACCCCGCCATCAGGGCTTGAAGACGCAAAAATCTGAAGACTCCTTCCAGAGTGTAGAGTTTTGAAGACGACCCGGGTTGCGTCTCCGTCTAAACGGCTAAACCAAAGATCCTTGATTACCTCTCTGGCTAAACTGTCAAATTAGAATGTCTGCGTGTGACGTACCGGGTTTCTTTCACACCACCACCCAGCGGTCTGGAATGCATATCCAATCGAATATCACATACTCTTGCGTAGAGATTTCCCCCTGAGAATGCTCGTCTAAACGCGAATAAAAAAATGAAGACGAGACGCCACTTCTGCGTCTTCTCTTTTCATCGTCACCGTATAAACGTAGCCTTAGTAATTCAACTGACTCTTTTATCCAAAGCGACTTAACAACAATCAAGATACAATAAAGGTACAATAAATGTACAGTGCCACTAGGATATTGTTAATGCAGCATTTAGTACTACTCACATAGAATAGAATACACCAATAGGTGTCAGTCAACAGATTTATTGTCAGCCTGTTGTGAGCCCTTAAGCACTTGCCTCCCTTGCTTAAGTAATTTTCAACCAGCAAACTTAGGCTAAATCTAGCTAGCTTTTCTACCAAAGTGGTTCTGGCTGTGTTTACGAGCAATCTGGCTGGCAAATACCCTCCTGCCTCTGCACCTGATTGCTTCCATGGTGTAGATGCATAGCCCATTTTCCCTGTTAAAGATCTAAACCACAGCAGCCCTGTTAGAATTGCTGTTAGGTTCGCTATCAGGATGGCGCCCTGAGGCTGTAAACTCCCACCCTGCTTACTCGTTGACACTTTGACTCTCCCGTGCGGCTGGCAAAGGTTAAATGACCTGTGAAAAGATTTAAAGAGCTCCCTCCAGACTACTATTCGTCTGGTATTTTTTTTCCCTTTCTTCACCAAAGATGGCTAGTCTTTGTTCTGCTTCAACTGCATGGCCAAGGGTTTGTGAGTGTGGCCAAAACAGAGTACTGCCATCTTTCTCGCGTTTCATTCTGATATATTTGAAAAGATTTTGCCTGTAATTCCTGGTATGTGGGCCAACTTTTGAAAGAGAAGCACTCATATCCCACACAGTAATTTCTCAAGGGTTCCTGCAGTTTACAAGGAGAAGGGGCGGAAGTGATAAAAATGTGCAACAGACCTCTTTAAGTGCACACGACAAGACTCAAAGTCAGACACCAGAAAAATTCACCTGGGCTGAGTGATAAAAATGTGTTCACTCTGTTCGTTTAACACAATAACTATGCTTATGAGAGTCACAGCAACTTGTTGCAACAAGTTTGCTGTTACTTGTAAATGCATGTAATGTTCTCTGTCTGACTTGAGAGAAATATGCACTTCAGAGAAAATAACCAGCTATTTAACAACAAATGTCTGTAGCCATATTTTGTACCAAACCCAAACTTGTACCAAGTTTTCTCATGACATGAGTTCTCATATTGTTATCTATGGCGATTTCTAACTGTACGTACAGTTATAATACATATCTAATCATATTCCAGTTGTAAATGATAATGTATTGTCCATGAATCAGAAGCACAAAACCCATTGCCATTGACAGCGGTCATTATTTTTGCAATGGTCATTATAGAGATTTATCGGACCTCAGAGCATTGGAAAGGACCATTCAGAGCCGTAAAGTACTAAATAATTAATGATGAAGTATAAAGTTTCAAAGGAAATATATAAAGGACACATAAAATGTGTATGGATGTCTAACCGAGATCTTACCTGAACATTGTCTCTGCCTCCACATCTCCAAACCAAACCTTTAGGTGAGGGCCAAAATTTTCACCATTCAACTCCAGCATGGCTACATGGCCTCCCCCATTCAACTAGATTAAAACAGATGGACAACAAAAAATAAACAATAGAGAAAGGTATTTTCCATCTCATACCAAATGACTAAGCACGTTCTGTGATTGTATGGAGGATTGAATTGGAAACAAAACAAAAAATGTCCTGGCGAACATCCATCAGTCATCGCCCTCTGTAATACAGTTTTTTCTCAATTGCTTTGACCTGCTTAAAGAAACTGGGATCCACTTGGTCTTCATTAACACAATGAAGACCAAGTGGATCTAGAAAAACTGTAACACAATTGAGAGAAACTGTAACATTTGCAGTATAGTACATGAACACGGGCAGCCGTGGCCTACTGGTTAGCGCTTCAGACTTGTAACCAGAGGGTTGCCGGTTCGAACCCCGACTGGTAGGCCACGGCTGAAGTGCCCTTGAGCAAGGCACCTAACCCCTCACTGCTCCCCGAGCGCCGCTGTTGTTGCAGGCAGCTCACTGCGCCGGGATTAGTGTGTGCTTTACCTGTGTGCAGTATTTCACTAATTCACGGATTGGGATAAATGCAGAGACCAAATTTCCCTCACGGGATCAAAAGAGTATATATACTTATACTTATACATTCCTTCATGTCTCCACTGTATTTGGATCATGGACTTTGAAGTGTTGTGGTCCGCTCCTAATTTACACATAACGTCCACAATAATATGGTCACAGCCATGACATTTCACAAAATGTGTTAAATTGCATGTTTTTGAGAAAATGGTGAAAATGACAGAGCAGAGTTTGACAAGGCGGCGGTTTTTTTTTTGTGGTATGGAAGAGCACATCACAATGGTGACTGTACATGCTTCAAGTACAGCACATCTACCACCAAAAAAGCTTATAATTAAATGGTGGACAGGTGGCATCTAGTTAGAAAATAGTATTTTCTATCTCATGTAGATTTTAGTTTAACATTTTCAACAAAGATATTTCATACAACGCCATGTAGCATGATGAGAATTCTCCTAGTTAAGGGGCCTTCAAGTGGCCTTGTCATGCTCCATACTAGGCCTTGTCATTACAGGAGCATGCTTTTTGTGTCCCTATAGGCCCCTAATCTCCTCCTCTGTCCTCACCTCCAGCGCCGTGATGACAGGTACAGGGCTGATGGAGCCCTGGCTACAGGTGAGACTCTCACTGAAGGTGTACTCCACCGTCTCCGTCCCGATGATCGTCCAGCAGGAGCCGTCGTTTAATAACTCTCTACTCCGCTCTTTCGGACATGGAGAAGCCTGTGCAAGAGACAGCGAAGAGAAGTAGACATGGATGGATTGATAGATAGATACATAGATAGACAGATAGATAGATAGATTGATAGATAGATTGCACTCGCACAAAAGAGAGGGATATGGTGGAAGACAAAGCCATCACTCCAAAAGAAACTGCAAGTGAAGCATTTCGTTGTCTTCAGACAGTCTGTGATATTCACCATATTTGTCCCATTGCTCACTCCAAATTGATATTTTGACACTAGGGGTGTAACGATTACCGGTATAATGGTAAACCGCGATAAAAATGTTGACGATAATAATTACCGTTTTCATTTCAAATATCATAATTATCACTGTTGATTACCACGGTGTGGAAACCGTGTTTTTAATCCTTCCCAGCTTCATCCGAGCCTGCTTTTGACATACAGTAGGCCTGGTACAATGGAACAAAACTGGTACCCTACTGATTCTGTTGTCTAATTGATGGTTTTAACTACGATTCGGATTAGGCTACACCTGAGGCGGAACTTTTTCACCGCAAAATGTGCACTGTATCATGTACTGTAGCCACTCTGCGTCTTTTTATGTTCGCGTCCACATTAAATCCATTCCACGTCCGCTTACTTTGGTCTCACTCATTGCATCCAAATAACAGAAATAGCAAACTCCCAAGTTATGGTAGGGTAAGTTAAGCTATAAGCACATAGCCAATTAAACATGAAGAAAAAAGTGGGACACTTTTTCAAACTATTTCAGCTTGTGTAGGCCTACAGTATCAGTGCTTTCTGAACATATTGAACACACTTTTAGAAATACCGTGATAATACCGAAAACCGTGATAATTTTGGTCACTATAACCGTGAGGTTAAATTTTCATACCGTTACATCCCTATTTGACACAGGTCCATAAATTCCATGAATGTTTCACTGACACACGTCTCACTATGCCTAATAATGGGTTTCTCTTCTGACCCTTTTCTGTAGCCAGTAATTTCCGCAGTTTATGGAAGACTATGCTTTTAGCTGAAGTTTATACCACCCTAACAAAAGGGACTCAACATGAAATAGGTCCTGTAGAACATGCTAGAATGGTTTACAAAGCCACATAATATTTTAACTAGTTTAGAAAGAACTCTTCTACTCACTAAAAGCATGACTGTGGAGGTAAATGCTGCATCTGTCTTTTTCTTGAGGAACACTGAATCATGGATGGCTTGTAATATTTACCTGGAACTGGATGATTTTCTCGTTGGAGAGACACAAGTACATCTGGTTGTTGTCCTTGAACTGGAACGCACACTTGTGCAGCTGAGAGACTGGCTCATCCACGTCCAGAATGGCATGCTGCTTATTGACCTTCCGAATGACCTTCATAAAACACAAAAGGGTTATGGGAAACCTCACTTTACGGTTCTTTAGAGATGGGCCATTAAAGGAAATAGAAAAATAGCACATTCTTTACGGGTCATACTTAAAACTTTATTCATATAAATTCAAATGATATGAGAGAAGTTTGTCCAAGATACACTGATGACTTCATAGACAGAGCTATTTTATCACATACGTCATATTGCCTTTGTTCATGCCAAGAAAATGAAAGATTGTTCGTGTTGTGCACAGACTGATCTTGAAAGCTCTTTTCACAAGGACAACATTTCTACTTTTGTGACACTACAAACTGTTGGAATAAAATTATGCATTACATAGCACAAAATGTGTTCTGTCTATGCAAAAAGGTCTGTTACACTTGGCACCTCATATGGAACATCTGCATGTGTATATACAGGCATACCACTTGCAAGACTTGAAGCAGTCTATTACATGTTAGATGGCCCTGAGACCACACTAACTTGCTATTTCCACAGTTTTCTCAGTGTACACTGTCTAATTAAGAATGGTTGTGCGTAGACCACCAGACACAAGATTGGCCTTGAGGGGTACCTGACTCACAGATGCATGAACTCACTCACATACACCACAGCCTGGCGGGCCTTCTGCTTCTCTGGTTCACTTCTCATGACTTTCAATTGTAATGCAAATACTGTCCACCTGGCCAAGACCATGGTGAACTTTACATACGAAAATACTCTTCTGCTCTGGAAACCGACCCATCAGCAATTTGCTTCACCCAACAAAAAAAAACACACTGAAGGTGCACATTACCTAAATCATCCTGTGTTTTATTAGAACACCACTGTGGGATAGATTAAGTGTTATATCAGCAAATATCCAGGTGGGAGAAGGCAAAGGGACCTCCCTAAGAGGTTCCAGCAGGGCAGACGTCTACATAGCTGCAAGCCTTAAGACATCTGTGATACAGGCCAAAATGAACACTAAAAAATACTAAAATCCTTATTTTTATAATAAAGCTTGAAATATTGTACAGTTGAGTCAATATTAAGCTAAGAAGCAATTCAATCTGTGTGTATTGAACAAAATCTGTACAGAATATTTGCAAAAGCTTGGCTGGGTGTTATGCAATATTTCAGACATTGGAAACCTTAACTTCAACAACAACCCTGGCACTGTGAGAAGGCAAATAGGAAGAGAAGAGAAGAGGAGAGAAGAGAAGAGAAGAGAGAGAAGAGGAGAGGAGAGGGAGAGGAGGAGAGGAGAGGAGAGGAGAGGAGAGGAGAGAGAGGAGAGGAGAGGAGAGGAGAGGAGAGAAGAGAAGAGAAGAGAGGAGAAGAGAAGAGAAGAGAAGAGGAGAGGAGAGGAGAGGAGAGGAGAGCAGAGGAGAGAAGAGAAGAGGAGAGGAGAGGAGAGGAGAGAAGAGCAAAGAGAGGAAAAGAGAAGAGGAGAGAAAAAAAGAAGAGAAGAGAGGAAAAGAGAAAAGTACAGACAGGGCACTACAGTTTTTGTTCACTCAGGGAATGAGAAGGTGGCTGCTGTTGTGTGATGTGTAGCCGAACACTACCATCGGAGGCAGAGACACTCCAGAGTCCGTGCAGACTAGCTGTACCACACAGCCATAGCAGATGTAGCCCTCACACACCGAATACTCCCCATGCTCTGACGACTCGTCTCCCACTGCAAATACAGACAGACAATGTTACTGGCATCATGAAAGAGTTGTAGTGTCTTTGGCTATTAATTCAATTTGCAGCCATGCATGGGAGATAACTTGTCACTTGAGTTACTTGACTGTTCCCACCTAAAGTGATGGTGAAGGCAGTCCACTGTCTGGCACTGGCCACAAACGCGCCGTCCTCCACAGCCAGGTACCGTGTGCTAACTGTCTGAGAGCGCAGCCGGTTGAACAGGGAAACACGAGATCCTGAGGAAATGCACACTAAAACAGACAGAGGAGGAATGGCATTGGAATGGAATGGCATTTAAATGTGCTGTATGACATATAAAGTTATTCACTCACACTCTCACACACACACACACACACACACACACACACACACACACACACACACACACAGACTCAAGTGGAAGGCGTAGCATGACAAATACATATGTGCTTCCTGTCCTGTTCCTGAAACTGCACAATGTCCGATCTTCAGCAGTGCTGTGTGAAATTCGACGTCACCTCACTTGTGATCGCAGCTGTCAAACACTTATGGCACCTCTCTCTTTTACCTCTGCACTGCCGAAGTCAACAGAAAGTATGCCTCTCGACTGTGTTCCGGAGTCAGGAGGTCAAATGACTGGACTTGTTGACAGTGGCAAGCTTGACCTCTGGCTGTGATCCCTTTCCTATCCCCGCCATACAAACAGGCTCTCACACAGACACACACACACACACACACACAAACACACACACACACACACACACACACATACAGAGAGAGAGAGAGACAGACATGGCTCATTTCTCACAGTCAGCATTCTTCATGGACTGTCTCTTCTGCGACGGCTTGGAGATGACTTTGATCAGCCTGCTGTAGAAAGAGCCCACCTCTAGCCCGTTGCTGAAGAAGAGCTTCAGGACCAGGCGGAAGTGTTTCCGCTTGTCCGTGTCCGATATGTACAGGGTCTTAGCACAGGCAAACATCTAGAGGAAGTAGAAAGAGAGAGAGTGTGTGTGTGCTTGTGTCTGTACAGTATGTGTGTGTACGTGTGACTAAAACCACGTCTCCCTAGGGTCTGTTGACTCTGTCAATACTGCCCTCAAATAAAAATGCAATTTAATCTAGACTGGGTAAATATATCGCCCCGTCTTGACATTTACTTTCAAACGACGTCGATGTGCTTTTGCCTATAAAAGAGCGTCCTCTTTAACCTTGATCTAGTGCCGTGTCATGTCTCTCACCCTGTTATCAGACTGCTCCTCAAAGTTTAGCTTGATGGTGTCCGCCTGGTTGCCCTCCGTGCTGTCCAGGCTCATATATCCACAGAGTCGACAACTGGCCTCCCCGAGTCCGGTAGCTGAGGGGGACACGAGCAGAGCAACCCTGAATGATGTCCGTTCAGTCATTGGTAAGGGAGAGGTGAGAAATGCACTGACTGCAAAAGACTGATGACTTGTCTACTTTTTCCGCCTTTGAGTGGCAGAGGTGCTGACCTTTCAGATGCTCCTGTTTGAGTTTCCAGCCTGATCCGCTGAGGTAAACACATGGCGGGGGGCAGAAGAATCTATGGGACAGACGCAGAGTTTATTTACCACCTTGTTTTGCTGTCTCTCTCTCTCTCTCTCTCTCTCTCTCTCTCTCTCTCGCTCCATGACCATCGTAGGAGGCCTTGAGGCATGTGGGTGGACAGTGGTGATGTGTCAGTCCTCATCTCACCTCACCAAATTGTTGGCCTGATGGTATGGGCCTATAGCGAGATGAGGTGGGCCATGTTTATACAGTGGGGCTTTACCGCCATGGTTTCGGAGTGTGACTAAGGCAAGGTTCACACATTTCTCAAAAAGGATTCCACTGCAGTATTCCCACTTGACTCAGCAACCCAAGGATTATTGACTGGTGTATAGAGTGGTGTAAAAATATATAGCCATGGGAAGACCACACACTCACAGGGGAAGAGAGAGAGCGAGAGAGAGTGAGAGACAGGTAAAGAGACAGGCAGAGAGAGAGAGAGTACCGTTTCTCATTGCCATATGACTTCTGTGCCACCCGGGCATGGAGTATGCGCACGGTCTGGTCTGGGTGAAACTGCAGGTACTGTCTCACAGAGTCGCGGGTGATCCTGGGCACTGAGGAGAAACTCTGGTCCACCCTGAAAGGAACACTGCATCATTAAACCACCACAACACAGGACATTTGAACTAATATACAATCATAAACTACTGGATGCCTATAATTCCATCGGGATCACAAAACATGTTTCTATCTATCTATCTATCTATCTATCTATCTATCTATCTATCTATCTATCTATCTATCTGTCGATCTATCTATTTATTTATCTATCTAATGAGAGTTATGAATTTGATTATATCTGAAACTTGCTTATATCTGAAACTCCCCTTCAGTACACATCACAGGTGATGAATACTGAGAACAGCAGTAGAATATTAATTCACTGATTCTGTGCCTCAGGCTGATGAAAATAAATGTAGTAGCTCGGATTTTCATTTCAGGTCTTTGCAATATTCATATAGATATTCTTTTAAAGTAATACATCTGTAAATGCTTTCTGTCTGCCTTTCAGGCACAGAGAGGGGTTTCAATTCACTGGATACCTTCCTTTGAGCCACAGGCACTCTGGGACTCAGGTTGCTATGATGACATTAAACACTCCGCATGGGGTTAGTCATATACAATCAGACGCCTGAAATGGTTTTCCGTGGTTATGCGATGGGCTCAGCTTCTGAGGGGTAAGTAGCACAGCACACGCACCCGATACCATGTCTGTCTGGCCTAGCCTGGCCATCTAGGCTGGCTGAGTGAAATAACACCGTCCCGACCAGACGGTGACAGAGAAGCTACCAGGAAGCCTGGCAGCCTCACATGGCTTACATTTGGCTCTGGCCCTTGCAAACACATTCCATAACGCCAAGCGCAGCTCTCTGTAATGATGCAGCATTGTAAACACACACATCATTTCTTCCTCTTCTCTGCCGTTCTGAGCTTTTTTTTAAACGTTGCAAAATGAAAAACAGAGACCAGATAACACCACCGTGCCTGTCTTTTTATGAAATTATGATCAAATCTGTTCTTCAGATCAATAATGTGATCAATAATGTGAAGTTCAGGTGTCACAATATCATGCAAAATGCATATTACTCATTTAAGGGTCTTGTAAATAAACACTGGTAACAAAGACAGTAACTAAGGATCAGAAGACCCACTTCCAAAAGTCACCATATGGTGAACATTACAAGATGAGTCCTACTGTGATCAGAAAAACAGCACTCTCTGAAGCTGAAACCACTGAGTGTGGAGCCCCCACCCCACCAGAGAATGCAAAAGATTGTGTGAAGACAAACCTCCCCCCGCCCCAGAGAAAGCAGAAGATCGTGTGAGGACACACACACACAACCTTTGCCCATCAGACAATGCTGCAGGATGAAAGAGCAGTGGTTGAAGGGTCACTTCAGTTGCTTGACCCTCCAGCTGGCGCAAAACGTGTCAGGCAGCAATTCAGTTTTACAGCAGCCTCTACAGTAATGTAGGCCTATCAACATTATGGTGATGCATGCATGCCACTTAATCCTTTTCATTGCTCCTTCATTACAACTGTGCATGATAAAAAAAAAAAAGTCAAGTGTATTAAAGTACTGGCTCTGTCCTTGACCAGAAAAAAATGGAACATTTCCTGCCAATGTAAATTTCATAACAAACAGTGACATTTCTAGAAGCAGTTATGGACACCCATGGCAGATGGGGATAGCAGTGAAATTAATTTGTAGAGAGGTTTTCGGAAAAAAAGTAATTACGCAACAAGAATTAATTGAGATATCTGGGAAAACAAATTGTTATCGAAGATCGCACACCCCCTCCTGCTCCCACCCCCGCCCCCCTTGGGAATGACAATGGCTTATTGGAGAGTTCCTTTATTCTTTTGTCTCCGCAAAATCCCTTAGTTTCCTAAGAAATGGGCTTCAAACTGAGTTAATCTGTTTCTATTTATCGCTAGCATTTTTAGGCTTGGAATATGGTCCGTAATGTTCTACATGTCAAAAAATGGGAAAAAGACAAGCAATCACGAACAAAGAGTGGTTAGTGGAAAATGCACTAGTCTGCAGGGTGCCATTTTGCGCATGGAGCAGTCTTAATTGTCTTTGGCACCGCAGTGCTGTGTGTTTCTCTAAGGGCCTGTTGGACGGTGGAGGACTGGTCAATGAAAGGCTGCACCATGCTGCTGCCCAGCTACAGACGATTCCTTCACAATAGAGGTGAACTAAGGTCTTAGATTTGGGAGAGGATGAACAAGCACTGACGATTCATGATTAACTGAGACTGCGAAATTTGGGTTGTATAACCTTCCCCTTCCCACTGTCACGACATACAGATGCCATGTGCATGCCATTTGGAGAGACTAGAAAGACCATAAAACATCCGTTTAAAAGCATTTCCATACTTCCTTCCTAACCATGGTATTCTCGATGATGTGAAAATGGTTGGCTTATGTGTGGAGTGAGGGCTCAGCCAAAGCACTATGCTTGAGCTGTCTGTCCAAACACAGCTAAGCAAGAGGTTTCATTAGGGATTTCCCTCCAGGGGTCAGAGGGTCAAGAGAGCAGACCTGATGGCATTTCACACTGGGAGCACGTCAGGGCAAAGACGCTGAACCACTATGGTATGTTGGGGGTCTAAAACAAGAACTTGTTCTGAAAGAAAGACAGCATCTTAAATATATGTTCCTCCGTTCTTGTTGATGTTTATGGTGTGCCAGTTGTAGTTGTGGATCAGGTATTAGGCTATATGTAGGACTATAAATGTCTTATGTTGAAATATTTACATATGGTATTTATATTTATTCTCAACATAACATGTATATTATAATAATAATATAGCCTAATATTATAGGAGCAAAAGCCTGTGCTCTCTGAGACTGCATCTTGTTGGATCTCTGTACTGTCCCCCAAAAAAGTCAAAGTCGTCCTGCGCTCACGTTTCACTGGGGGTGGGGTCTAGATTTTTAAACATGGTCCTAGGATTAAATACCTGTCCAAACTCTTTGCCGTTCACTCCACATCTGAGCAGCAACTAAGTTAAAACCGCTCTCTGAGGAGCAACTTTCCAAGTAGGTTATTCACACAGAGAACCACTGAAGATTTGAGTGTGAGCATCAGCATTCACTTGATACATTTGGAGGAGCTGGATACCACCTCTGACTCTCACTGGACTCGTTCTAACGGAGTTTTGCGCGTGGACGACGTCTTGTTACCTGTCCCATTCATCAGAGCGCAGTTCTGTTCTCTGCAGCGTGCCCAGGTGAGTTAGTGAACTCCCAGGTGTATACAGGTGCGGGACATCAATTGTTTCCAAATGCTGAAGTTCTGCGAAAGTGTCACAAGAAAGTTATGTTAAGCTTTGTTTTTTTGTTTGTTTTATAGCCCTATTATTATGTATAAGGAAATGTTTTTCTTGTTGTCAATGTAAATTACATTTTTATCGCACACTAGCCGATTGTTATACCTTAGCCAGAGAAGAGTTTTTGAAGCCTTTGATGATACAGTCTCAGTTTAATAAGTTGGTCTGAAAAAAAAATGTTATTAAGCGCACTAAGCTAATGTTATCCTTGTCTATCCTGCTACCAATATTTCAAAAGCTTATTTTACTGCTTTCACAACATATTTATTGTGCTAATTGGGGGCATAAAACAATAGGTCAGCTATTCTAGTTATGGGTGTTTGTTCAACTCCGGGCCTGCGAACTTTTAGAAAATGAATTCTGTCTAAATTCTGTCTCATTGAACATTATTGATTGACGCATTAATTTGTCTCATAACAAAGTATGAGAGTAGCCACACTGGCATCACTTGGGAATATTGTTAGGCAGTCAGTTTACGTCCATTTACGTGAAGATGACTCTAGGTTGAGATATAGCCATGGATATAGCCCAATAATGCTTTTCAAAGCATTGTGTGAAAACGAGAGTGGCATTTCCCCAGTTGTATATACAGTGACATGGGCCTATTTTGGTTTTGCAATTAACTACTACTTGTAGTACAAATGTGTAATTGTAGAAAAAACGTTACACAAACGTTGCAGTATGAAGCGGCTACAATGCAGGGCCATATGGGCTTGATTCAGCCTATAATTTAACTCATCAGCAAACATTAATCTCTCCAACATTTAGCGCATGGCGTGAAAACAACGGTTCATTGTGTATTCCACGTTTTCTTCCCGTTCTTGATTCCGTTTCTGTGTTATTGTTTGTTGTTTCTAAGAGAACTCCGTGCTGCTGAGAAGCATTTTTGGGGGGGACATGTGCGGGTGCACAGTGGCAGCCTGGAGTTGTGTGTGTGTGTGTGTGTGGGGGGGGGTAGCAAAGCCCACATCTGCTTTCAATCCATCAGTAAAAAGAAGCATGTTTCCTCATGTCAGAGTGGGAAAGCTGTCATTCACATTTTAACCAGAGACATCTCTATCTCTCTTCCTCCTATCTCTTATTTTCTCTCTATTCATGTCATCACTCACATTTTTAATCAATGCTCCATGTCAAACTGTTTAAATGTTTACACTATGATTCTCCCCATGGAGATGATTGGGGTTGAGCTTATTTGAAAATGTTTAAACAGCTTACCACAGGGATACTGTATGGTGTAAGAGTGCTCTCTATACCTCTTCTAGCGTCTTGCCACAAGCCAGTGCTGTTCATGGTCCCCCCTGGTATTCACAGGTGCTGTCATTCACTGACCCAATGTACAGACTCTCTTCTCACTCTCAGTGTCCCTCTGTTCAGCCAGTAGTGTATATGCAGAGCCACTCACCCCTTCTACTGTCCTTGGTAGAATCTGGAACCCTGTGATCCTGCATCACACTGGCAGGAAAATCCACCTCAAAACGTGTTTTTTTTTTTTTTTTTTTGACGTGTCAGAAGAGCACAAGTTAGAAAATCACCAAATGTCTCTCTCATCTGTCTGCAGTTGAACCTATTCCTGACACAGAGTTTGTGGAGAATAAAGTAAGGGGGGAAAAGGCAAACATCCACCACTTCTCTGAACCAAAAATCTCTTTTACGGCTTCTGTGGTGTGTCTGTGTTCTGGTGTCTCTTGCCATGTGACTACGTCGCACCCTCCAACCCCCCACCTCCTGTGTTTGTTTTCAGAGATTGTCACCTGTTGAGTTCTCACCTATCCACACTCTCTGCAAACACTCTGAAAGATATGACGCAACTAACCACTACTGGCCACACAGGTCGAGAGCGAAGACAGTCGTTGCCTGGCTGGGAGAGTAATTGTGATGGGGCACGTGTTTAAGTGCCTCTTAAGAAGCAAACAAGACCAACACCTGTATTATGTATTAAGTTACCAGCAACAAACTCAGCAAGCTGCACTTCCTGAAAAGTCCCCTTGGCCAGGAATGATAACTGACGGTTTACTGCCTTCTCCCGGCCTCCAGCTTGATGGAGGCATGGAAGTTGCATTACCGTCTATATTCCCAAAGGGGGAGCTCTGCCATTTGGGGCCATCAATTTTAACTTGTCAGCAACATGTGCTCTTTAGTTTCTTAAGGTCTGCAATGGATGAATACAGAAAACATGCTGGTCATGACATACCAGCCACAGGCAAACAATTATTGTCCCACCCACCCACGTACACTGACTATAAATGTGAGCTTTGGTACAAATTATAGGGGCTAGTTACTGGGATGAAATAACAGTGAACTATTCAGAGGAAACCCTTGGTGGTTTTGCCTAGTCTTGCTGACTATGTTCACATATTCCTGAGTTATATTGCAGTTTCTCCCTTACCTTCACCAACTCACCTTCGCCAAACACACAGTTCCTTTGGCTAGCCGTCGAGCTAAGCAGTAGGCCTTTCACTAAAATTGAAACATTAAGTAAACATAGTAAATGGCGCTGCATGGGTTCTTCTCAGTGTTTAATTCTAGAGTGTATATATTGTGGTGACCCGTGGTGAAGGAACCTGGGAGCTGAACTGGTGTGTAGGGGCTGGAGCACACTGGGCTTCTTTGTGGTGGAGGGACACATACGGGCATCGAGCCAGGCTCTGGTTACAGGCTGCTTCAGTTGCTTCCTGAGACAGGCCCCCGAGTTATGTGCCGGGGTCTCCACAGAAGGTTGTAGGGGCCACGGCATCAAGGGGGCCACTGCTTTGAGAGAGAGAGAGAGGCCGATCTGTGCATCTATTTCACCCTGCTGGCTACCGTACTTTCCTTTTTTTCACTCACACATATTCGCTTTTTTAACATGTCAGTGTGGACTGGGCATACTCAGTTCACTGTCATTCTAGCATGTTGTCAGGTTAAAACAAATGTGCTCTGTAAAGTGACACGTATGGGGTTGTATATGCAATACATTACATGTATACATTAAATGAATTTATTGTTATTAAAACCAATACATGGTTTAATTATACTGGGAATTTCACCCCAAGTTCTATAAATTATTGAGTTGAGATCAGAATGGAAAGCCTGAGAGCCTACAGTGCTGTCCAGCTTGGACAGAGCCAGTGACAACATCTTTGGGAGTTTTTCAACTCTTACTCACTGAGAGAGAGAGAGAGAGAGAGAGAGAGAGAGAGAGAGAGAGAGAGAGAGAGAGAGAGAGAGAGAGAGAGAGAGAGAGAGAGAGAGAGAGAGAGAGAGAGAGAGAGAGAGAGAGGGAGATAAACTGTCGCAGTCTGACCAAAAGGAGAGAACAGCCTTTTGTTATGGCTGTTAGATCTGACAAGAGGTCTTTATGGAAACACTTCCCAGACATTGTTATTTTCCAGCAATTACCTCACGTAGTGTTTGAACTCTTTTGCCTGCGGTCATATGAGGGCTTCAGGAGCAGTTTATTCCCGCTCCGTGGGCGTCTGACAGGAATGGCTTCTGTGCAGCCTAAGCCATCTGTTTGGCGTCGGACGTTTTTTTTATGGAAGGGCTGGCTAAGGAATGTGCCGGTGCTTTAAGTGCACATTGTGACCTGGAGCTCTTTTTTCCCCCGCGTAGGGCGGTTTGAATCCAGCACAAGACTTCAGCATCCGAACCCAGAGGTCTGAACATGAGAGCCCCGTTGATCTTGGCGACTGTGCTCTTCACCCTGGCAGTGGTGTCAGAGGCCAGACCAAAAAAAGCAGGTCAGCCAGACACAACCACACCACACCACACCACACCACACACTAATGCTTCCACCAGGAGCCATAAACAGATTAACGCTATTGGATATCATTAGATCATATGAAAATAATCCAATATCAATGAAACTGTAGTGTACTATGAAACACACATGATACAATGACAACTGCTCTCAGTATTTTAGCATCTTAAAATACCTTATTGTGACTAATACATTTTATTTGTCTGGGATCCAAGCCACAAATTGTCATCTTATCCTTCTGAGCTTATTCATTCCCCCATTGAGTAATGTCTCATGCATAAACCCTCTCACATCTACAGCCGCTAAGGAGAAGTGCAAGTCTGGGCCAGTGGATCTCGTCTTCATCATTGATAGCTCGCGCAGTGTGCGCCCCCACGAGTTCGAGACCATGCGCAAGTTCATGATCGACATCATCCACGAGATGGACATCGGGGCGGCCGCCACACGCGTGGGAGTGGTGCAGTACTCCAGCCAGGTTCAGAACGTCTTCTCGCTGAAGACACACACCCGCCTCCCGGGCATGGTGAAGGCCATCAACGAGATCATCCCGCTGGCGCAGGGCACCATGACTGGCCTGGCCATCCGCTACGCCATGAACGTGGCCTTCTCCGCTGAGGAGGGCGCCCGGCCCGATGTTCCCCACGTGGCCGTCATCGTGACCGACGGGCGTCCTCAGGACCGCGTGGCGGAGGTGGCCGCAGCCGCCCGAGAGTCGGGTATTGAGATTTATGCCGTGGGCGTGGCAAGGGCTGACATGACCTCCCTGCGAGCTATGGCTTCTCCTCCATTTGAGGACCACGTCTTCCTGGTTGAGAGCTTCGACCTCATCCATCAGTTTGGCCTGCAGTTCCAAGACAAACTTTGTGGTAAGAGTGCATTTTCATCCCCTTCCAGTGTCCAGAGATGAACTGACATTGTCCTGTACTATTAGCAGTTTGTGTTGCATGTGACTGCAATATGACTGTAGATGCAAAACAACTCGACATTGTTCAACCTTCATTGTCACAGAAACACTGTTCACAGAAAAGCATTTCAAATGGGATATAAAATGTGTTTATATATGTCAAGGAATGGATCTGTGCTTGGACTCTGACCGTGGCTGTGAGCAGATCTGTGAGAGTTCACCAGGCTCCTACCATTGTCTGTGCATGCCAGGCTACACACTGAATGAGGATGGCAAGACCTGTACACGTAAGTCACCTTGCATTATGGGAAATCCATGACAGTCAAATAGGACTTAGCGGTCTATGTCACATGATTGTCAAAAATATTTAAAAAATGGTCAGAACTTTCACCCACCCACAAGTGATATTGTGTCCAATGAACTGCAACTCAAAACACATCTGCATTGTGTTTCAGCAATTGACCTTTGTGCTGAGGGGAAACACGACTGTGAGCAGATCTGCAACCCCACGACTGGTGAATTCACATGCTCCTGCAACCCTGGATACACTCTGAACAAGGACGAGAAGACGTGCACAAGTTAGTGATGGCAACTAAAGGGAACGACTCATCTTAATATCACCAATTCTACCTAGAAGACACACACACACACACATACACACTGTACACCAGTGTACACATGGGTACCTTAAACCCATGGTCAGGCTTTTAGCTTGCTAACTAGCTAACATAATGGCAATAACAGTAATGGCTGCATTAATGGCATCAGGCATGCCAGATGTCTCATATTATTTTGTTATAAATATGTGCATGTTTGCTCAATAATATTGAAACTTGTCCACAGGCTCCACTGTGCCAGTTTGGTAGGGTCAGTTATATAAAACAACAAGGGCTCTAGCTCTATTAGAAATTCACATATCCGTGTAAAAAAGTTAACAGCCCCCCCACCCCCACAATTTCACTTTGTTTTGACCTGAAACTGCTTTATTCTTGGACATCACTGGTCTGTAGAAGTTATAAATCTGCAGACACCTTGCTGGACACCTGTTTTGGCACCTGAAATATACCAGTTATCTATACATTTCATTCACTAAACCCTCCAGACATTTGCATTGTGTTCCAGTGATTGACCTTTGTGCTGAGGGCAAACATGATTGTGAGCAGATCTGCAACCCCACGCCTGGTGAATTCACATGTGCCTGCGACAAAGGGTTCACCCTGAATGAGGATGACAAGACTTGCACAAGTTAGTGATGATGTGGCCAAAAAAAAGTGAATTTCCCACTGACTGAACTAGAGGTGGCACAGGATTAGTTTTTTGGGGTTGGCTCTGGGCTGGTGGTGGTTCTTGGTAGATCTGAGGGGTATAGCTGAAGGAGAAAGGGTTTAGGTTGCATCTGAGTTCAAGGCCAACTTCCCAATACTGTTTCAGGTATTTTAGATCTTTCTAAGAATAATTTATATCTATAACTGGATGTGTTTAATGCAAAGAGAATAGTCCAAATTGATAGAGAACCACTCGCACGATAGTGACATATACAAGGGAACCTAATTGCATGACATTTAACAATATTTTCACAATAAACATACATGATCTATATTATTTTATCTGCCCTGGGAACATATTGACCTCTATTGGCATTTTAAATACAAACTCATTTCTACATTTCACTCACTATACACTTGAGACATTTGCATTATGTTCCAGTGATTGACCTTTGTGCTGAGGGCAAACATGATTGTGAGCAGATCTGCAACCCCACGCCTGGTGAATTCACATGTGCCTGCAACAAAGGGTTCACCCTAAATGAGGACGACAAGACTTGCACAAGTTAGTGATGGATGGGCACTAGGGAATTAGTGATTTTGTTTGATGACTTGTCCTCCAATGAAGCCATTGCTACCTTGGACAAATGTACAGGCTTTTAGCTTGCTAGTTGACTAACTAGCTAAGAAACTAGATGCAACAACTGTAATGGCTGCATAATTGGCAGACAGCTTGCCAGAAATCTAATATTTCATTTGATAGAATGCATGTTTTGCTAATGTTTTTTACATGTCCAAAAAGTTTGTAGGTTCAATCAATTGGGCAACTCAAAATTGGCTAATCAGTCCAAAGACTAGTTTCTGAGCGTGAACACAGACTTAAGTAGGTTGTCACACTTCAAATACATAAATTCCCCAACAAATTCATGCACCTCACACTTTTAGACATTTGCATTGTGTTCCAGTGATTGACCTTTGTGCTGAGGGCAAACATGATTGTGAGCAGATCTGCAACCCCACGCCTGGTGAATTCACATGTGCCTGCAACAAAGGGTTCACCCTGAATGAGGACGACAAGACTTGTACAAGTTAGTGATGATAGGGCCTAAAAGAGTTTTCTGATGTTTATCACTAGTAACTCATTCTTTAAACACACACACTGTCCACAAAATGGGAAATGGCTACTTTCAACACAAATCTGGGCATTTAGCTTGCTAATTAGCTAACAAGTGGCATGCAATAACTAATGACTGCATTATTGGCCTTAGACATATCTCAATTTGTTATTTCTGTGGAAAACAATTGTATGTTTTACCAAAATATTTTGAACACAGGTTTGAACAACAGTTGCTCAGGTTCTGTTTAGTAATGTCAACAAAGAATATGGACACCTCTTTTGACCGGCAAAACAATCTGTAATATATTTTTCCAGTGTAAGAACCAGATTGATATGCCTAGCCACTTTGAATCTAAAATATATCCAGACATTTCATTCACTATACACGTCAGACATTTGCATTATGTTCCAGTGATTGACCTTTGTGCTGAGGGCAAACATGATTGTGAGCAGATCTGCAACCCCACGCCTGGTGAATTCACATGTGCCTGCAACAAAGGGTTCACCCTGAATGAGGACGACAAGACTTGCACAAGTTAGTGATGGCAGGGCACTATAGAATAACTGATGTTTTTCACCAGCCATTACCCCTTGCCACACTCAAAACACACACACACACACACACACACACATCACCTTTCATTGAGGACATAGATGCATTGGAAACATGTTTGGCCTTTTAGCTTGCTAAATAGATCACAACTAATAAGTGTAGTGGCTTCATTAATGACATTAAGCATGCTAGAAATTGCAAATTCAGTTCACTTGAAAAATATGCAAGTTTTATGTTTATTTTAAGCTTTTCTCGCAGCTGCAAACCTTCAGTCAGGCAATGTCATATCACCAAAGAATAGGACTTACTCAATCAGGCTAAAACCTATTGACTGGGTGGAGAGACCCTAAAAGCATACAGGCTGCTAAACCCCCCTAATTTCATTCACTATACACGTCAGACATTTGCATTGTGTTCCAGTGATTGACCTTTGTGCTGAGGGCAAACATGATTGTGAGCAGATCTGCTACCCCACGCCTGGTGAATTCACATGTGCCTGCAACTTTGGATTCACCCTAAATGAGGACGACAAGACTTGCACAAGTTAGTGGTGATGAGGCAAAAGAAAACAATTCATGTTATTCATCAACTATACCTCAGAACACTCCAGGAACATACCAGTAGTCTAGTGCACTGTCGACACATAGTCTCAACCAGTAAAAACAATGACTACCCAAAACACATAGGCTTTTGGCTTGCTAGCTAACTAGATAATGCATCAAATGGCTGTGCAACTGACATAAATTAATCTTTGTTCCCTTGTTGACATACATATCAATGATCTACTGATACTTTTTAAATATTTCAAATGGTGCAGACTAATACAGTCTCCACCAAAATTGGCATGTTAATTTAAACCTAGCTGTAGTTGGTGTTCATCAATTATTTTGGATTTAATCATAATTCTCACTTTCAGACACAGATTTATTCTGAATTTACTGATGAGTGCTGGCCGTTCAGATCTGTGATACATCCAGGCATTTAATTCATTTTACACTTCAGACATTTGCATTGTGTTCCAGTGATTGACCTTTGTGCTGAGGGCAAACATGATTGTGAGCAGATCTGCAACCCCACGCCTGGTGAATTCACATGTGCCTGCGACAAAGGGTTCACCCTGAATGAGGACGACAAGACTTGCACAAGTTAGTGATGCCAGGGCAAGAGAATAACTGATGTTTTTCACCAACAACTCTATGTTATCTTAACCATTGTCTCTGGGGGGAATTCTCCCATTCGCGTGTAAATCGCACATAAGCCTTTTTTTAAGCACTTCAGTTACGCACCTCTGTGTTACGGGTATTCTCCAATTCCCGCTTCTGTCACGCCCACAGCGCGCAAACTCAAAATCAAGGCGGCCTTATGAAAGAGGCGTGATTTATTTAAAATAGAACCAGACTGATCCACTACCTCGTTAATTTAGGTTGATTTGAAAACGTGGAACGTGGACTTTCTCATTGACCTTTGGAATGCCATTTAAATCCAGAAAGAACACAAACCTGTCTTTGATTTTGAAAACGTAAGCACGGTGAACTGAATAGCGAAGGCCTACAGTAAAATGGTGTCATCACATAGCCTAACAAAAAATTGACTTCACGAAATTTCACTTTTGCTTTCAGGTTTGTTTATAAAGAGTCAAGACGTGCTTGAGGTGTGTAGATCCATAATTTAAAAACTCACTGTTGAGAAAGAAAGTTTCAATGGCAGCTGCTTCTCATAATATCAATTAATATATACTAACCAAGCTGTAGACTGACACCTGCAGTTTTGAATACAGTAGAGAGACTGGCATAACAATACCAACCTACAAACGAATCAAGAGACAGGCGAATATAAACGCTGCTCGACAATAGTGCAGACGTCTGTAGCCTACTGTATCGGTCAAATTGGAAAGAAATGGACAGATTCGAACAAAGCAGGCTCTGGGATTATGACTTCACGTCAAGTTAAAACTGACTGAAGATGCACAGTCGGTAAGCTCCAATATCCAAAGTGGATGATTATAACAGGGTTTTCACTATTTAACAATGTAGCATCATGGAGAAGGTAATGTCGGGAAATATGCCACCGTGTGACACTATAATGGGGGAAAACATGAAGCTGTATGTATCAGCATATTAAGCACCAAATTTGATACTGTAATGTTAATTTGTAACCTTCTGTGTAACCTACATGTATTTAGAACTAGGCCTACTGCCGACATCGAGCAATATGCTGTTTCACCTTGTAGTGGCGCTCAACCTTAACACAGCCCTCCGGAGTGCGTAGCTGGAAAGGTGCTTAAGCCATGGCAGAATGCGCGCAAGAGTTATATAGCCTACATAAGAAACGCTCAAATTTTGGGGTTGCTCCTCTCAAAACGCGTAACTCCCTTTATTGCACGTAAATGACAGATTTAAGCGAAGGGCAGAATTTGCGCAGAGTGAAATGCACGTACGTAGTTACGAGCTTTTTTTTTACTTACGCACCCTTACACACATAGGAGAATTCCCCCCTCTGTGCATAGCTAGAAACAAATACACACACTGACATTGTCCATCAATGAAGGCATTGCAACCTTGGAACAAATGATCAGGCTTTTAGCTTGCTAGCTGACTAACTAGCTAAGATAGTACATACAATAACTGTAATGGCTGCATAACTGGTATCTAGCATGTCAGAAATCTATTATTTAATTTAATAAAATGCATGTTTTGCCAATGTTTCTAACATGTCCACAAGTTAGTAGGTTCATCCAGTTGGACAACTCAAAATTGGCTAATCAGTCTGAAGTAGATGGTCACACTTCAAAATTCATGCAGTGCACACTTTAGACATTTGCATTATGTTTCAGTGATTGACCTTTGTGCTGAGGGCAAACATGATTGTGAGCAGATCTGCAACCCCACGCCTGGTGAATTCACATGTGCCTGCAACAAAGGGTTTACCCTGAACGAGGACGACAAGACATGCACAAGTTAGTGATGTCAGGGGACTAGAGAATTATTGATGTTGTTTGATGACTTGTTAGTGGCAAGTTTAGCATTTAGCATGCCCCCCACACCCACACACTATCCATCAATGAAGACATAGCTATCTTAGAAAAAATGTTAAGGCTTCTAGCTTGCTAGCTTTCTAACTAGCTGCTACGAAATCATTGCAATAACTGTATAATATAGTTGCATATTTAGCAACAGGCATGGCAGACATTTGACTTTCTTGATAAACATGCATGTTTTGCCTGTATACTGTATACCATCATTTCCCAAATCTTCTAAGGTCCAGCAGGTATTATCTAGCCTGATTTCAGTTGGGTCTGGTAACGCTCCATTGGGGAATGTTTCCAATCATAGCATCCTAACTTTGAAATCATTGGTCCAGCCTAACCAATTGCATTGATCAGGGATTCTTAATGTTACCTCCTACTTCGTCACTAACCTTTGCAAACTGATAGTGCCTAATAAACACCATCGGCAACAAGGAAACAATGTACAGTATTTACTTTTGCTGTATAAATGTACACATTCGTTCAGCTCCAATTCTTTGAAGTTTGCTGGCGTTGCTACGCTACTACAGTTGCTTTGCTTCATATAGCTCTACTGCTGCAACTTTCCATTTCTAAATTTGTGATGTCATCCCCTCTGGCAAACTGATTGGTTCCCCATCCTGGTGGCTGACGGAAACGTTGATAAGATAAGCGTTTCCAGACTGATATCTCAGTGAGAAAATGAGCTGAGATACCAACAAGCGAAGCCAGGCTAGGCAATATCACCAATGAATAGCAACTTGTCTTTGCAAAAAAGTCTATCATTCCTGGGTGTACAGGTGTATTGGCACTTCAAACACAAAAATGACCCCAAACAATCCATGCACCTCACACTTGAGACATCTGCATTATGTTCCAGTGATTGACCTTTGTGCTGAGGGCAAACATGATTGTGAGCAGATCTGCTACCCCACGCCTGGTGAATTCACATGTGCCTGCGACTTTGGATTCACCCTAAATGAGGACGAAAAGACTTGCACAAGTTAGTGGTGATGAGGCAAAAGAAAACAATTCATGTTATTCATCAACTATACCTCAGAACACTCCAGGAACATACCAGTAGTCTAGTGCACTGTAGACACATAGTCTCAACCAGTAAAAACAATGGCCACCCAAGACACATGTTTAGGTTTTTCGCTTGCTAACTAACTAGATAATGCATAAAGTAATCTTTGTGTTCCCTTGACAAACATATCATTGATCTACTGATACCTTTTAAATATTCCTCAATGTGTCAAATGGTGGGGATAAATATGGCTAATACAGTCACCACAAAAATTAGCATATCAATTTAAAAACTAACTGTAGTTGGTGTTCACCAATTATTGTGGATTTAATCCTAATTCTCACTTTCAGACACAGACTTAATCTGACTTTACTGATAAGTGCTGGCCCTTCAGATCTGTGATACATCCAGGCATTTCATTCACTATACACGTCAGATATTTGCAATATGTTCCAGTGATTGACCTTTGTGCTGAGGGCAAACATGATTGTGAGCAGATCTGCAACCCCACGCCTGGTGAATTCACATGTGCCTGCAACAAAGGGTTCACCCTGAATGAGGACGACAAGACTTGCACAAGTTAGTGATGAAAGGGCTCTAAAGAATACATTATGCAACTTACTCATACACACACAAAGTCCACCAGCAAAGACATTGGTACCTTTGAAGATATGATCGACATTTAGCTTGCTAACTAGCTATGCCGCATGGCATGCAAAAATAGTCACGACATGCAAAACAGTGATGGCTGTGTAAGTAACTCTAGGCATGGCCGAAGTCTTACAGTTTAATTACTTCACAAACATGTGCATGTTTTATTGATATTTTTTAACTTGTCCTACAGCTTCACTAATTCAGTCTAGTAATTTCAGTAGCAACAAAGAACACAGGCTGTCTTTCTATTAGGAGCGGTCACATTGGTCTGATAGTTGCATTGCATTATAATTCAGTTCCACAACAACTTGACAAGACTGGTCTTTCATTGTTTGTTTTTATCCACAACACTGTTGACAATGCACTGCACACTTTTAGACATCTACATTATGTTCCAGTGATTGACCTTTGTGCTGAGGGCAAACATGATTGTGAGCAGATCTGCAACCCCACGCCTGGTGAATTCACATGTGCCTGCAACAAAGGGTTCACCCTAAATGAGGACGAGAAGACTTGCACAAGTTAGTGATGTCAGGGCTCTAGAGAATAAATTATACAACTCACTCTTACAAAACACCAAGTCCACCAGCAAAGACATAGCTACCTTTAGAGACATGATCAACGTTTAGCTTGCTAACTAGCTATGCAGCATGACATGCAAAAACAGTCACAGGAGATGCCAAATCAGTGATGGCTGTGTAAATAGCACTAGGCATGGCAGAAGTCTTACAGTCTAATTACCTGACAAATATGTGCATGTTTTATTGATATTTGTTTAACTTGTCCTACAGCTTCACTAATTCAGTCTAGTAATTTTGTTAGCACCAAAGAACACAGGCTGTATTTCGATGTGGAGTTGCCACATTGGTCTGATAGATGCCTTGGATTATAATTTGATTCCACGATAGCTTCACAGGACTGGTCTTTTATTGTTTGTTTTTATCCACAACACTGCACACTTTAGACATTTGCATTGTGTTCCAGTGATTGACCTTTGTGCTGAGGGCAAACATGATTGTGAGCAGATCTGCAACCCCACGCCTGGTGAATTCACATGTGCCTGCAACAAAGGGTACAACCTGAATAAGGACGAGAAGACCTGCACAAGTTAGTGACAATCACAAGAAACAAGTTCCTGCTTTTACAGTTTTTCTCAGTCACTTTGGTGCTTTTCTCACATCACTATTAACAGTTGCCCAGCATTTCTCAAAACAAGCACAGTGCATTTCTCAAAACAATTAGTGCCAACTGCAAAACCTAACCTGCAAAAGCATGTTACTTTCTCAAAATGGAGAGTCCATTCCCCAAAAGCAAGTATTCATGTCAATGAAACTGCCAGTCTCATCAAAATGAGAAGTCTTGACACCATCGTTTATGAACAAGATAGTCAAATGGCTTTGTCATGTTTTTCATAGTTTTCCAATGCAAAAAAAGGTCTGAACATGCTCAAGACAGCACTATACAGTACTTGTACAGCCATAAAGTTACACATTGCTGTAGGTAGAGGAGTAAGTGAGTACAAGACACTGAATATGTACGTTTCACATTTTTACTGTATATGCTCTTTGCAATTCTACAACATTGTAACAGAATTTGATAACTAGTTCAACAATTTTGTATGTAATGACTCAAGCAATGAAATGAAGACTATTAGTTTGATTCGGAACAACTATTCAGCATCCATAAGTATAGTTAATTTTGACTGACAAGACATAAGCAAATGATAATGTTATAAAACAGCAGAAAATTGTATGAAAGCAACTGATACATGTCCAAAAGCATTTGCAATTTGTTCATAGGAAGGAGAAATTGCTACTTTGATGTGCACAAATGACTAAATGTTGTGGAGGTTGAACTAATAGTAATGAGAATTTTCATTCTGATCTGAGAAAAGCACCAAATCGACTGAGAAAAACTAACTTCAGAAGCTAAAACATTCCATGTGTCCATTACATATCTAGAACACATGCTTAGCCTCATTAGCATGCTAACTCTCCTAACAGATAATGTACAATAACAGAGCACTGGCTGGCTAATTTGACATATTCAAAGCCACCTGACAAGGTTATGTTAAAAAAAGAACACACAGCGTACACGTATCAGACCTTGGTGACCTTGATGTGTACTCCAGATCGAAGGCTATGTTTCCGGTTATGCTGTGTCACTGATCAGTAACTTCTCAGCTGTGTTTCTCTCCCCAGTGATCAACTACTGCTCATTTGGAAATCACAGTTGTCAACATGAGTGTGTCAGTGTGCTCAACGGTTATTTCTGCCGCTGCAATGAAGGATACACTCTGCAGGAGGATGGCAAGACCTGCATCCGTAAGTATAAGCTTCTGGTTAAAACCCAGACAAAGGCTGACAGGCCGAAATGTTGGGATAAAAATAAAAGGAAAAAGAGATGGAGTGTGCGGTGACCAAGTTGTTCTTAGAACCCAGGTATCTACATATTTGTCATTGGTGTATCATTTGTCATTGGCTTGCAAAAAGTCTATTGTTACTAGCCAGCCAGTTTTTTGTCTTATTTTTGGCTGTTGTAATATGTAATTATTATTTTATGAGAACATAACAGCAGACACAAACAAACACTTACTGTGTAAACAAATGAGTCTCAAACAGCTGCAACTAGCAAAGATAAATAAGATAATTGTGTATGGAGGTCAATTTTGCTGTGAGACAAGTATCACATATTGTAGAGACCTAATGGACCATTTTTTACTGTAGGTGTGTTTCAAGTAGAGGAGGAAAAAAAGCAGACAATGGAAGTGTTTTGTTTTAAAGCCTATTCTGTGTGTTCCAAACCAGAAGTGTTTCCAAAAAAAAAATCTTGCTCAGCCCAGAATAACAGTCAACACCGCCCTTGGTGATTGAATATGCTGGGAATGTTAAAAATCAACAAAACTTTGGTGGACTCATCTGAGGTGTTCTGGTGTGATGGTCTTTCCAGACCATCTCACTGGACAACTTTGCTGCCAAGAATAACAAGTGAAGCGTTGTTCATTTATCACTACATCAATGGAGAATTTCTGGTTGCTTTTAAGAACCTGGTGACATTCTGTTCCAACTAGAGTTAGAGTTACACTTTTTTTCTACATGTTTAGGCATTTGCTATGCAACAATCTCTTAACACTTGTCTTAAGAATGGTTTAATTGAGAGGTGTATGGCCACGTTGCTCTATGACATTTTGCTCCTTAGGCAACACAGGTGTAAGTGTAAAGCATTAATTAGATTTAACTGTTCTTCTCTGGTATGTATCCTGATATGTATCCTGATTTTACAGTGGACTGAGTAGGCTGTTATACAGTATAACCATCTACACCTCTCTCAACATGTGCACCGTCTGTTTTGTCCATCAGCTGATAACCTGTGTAACACAGTGGAGCATGGCTGTGAGTTCCAGTGCGTCAGCACACCAGGGTCCTACTTCTGCATCTGCCCTGAGGGCCAGCTTCTGCAAGACGATGGCAAGACCTGTGGAAGTATGCCTCCTTATACCATACTGTACACCTACAGAAGTCTGTAGGAAACACTTGTAATCAGTGAAATATTTGCAGTGCAATTAGTCCTATTTACGAATAGTCAGAATATGCAGTTTCCTTATAATGTGAGTTTAGATACAGTGAGGAATGTACAGGCATAATGTACATAACACTGGGCTGCAGGAAGTGATGGCAAACATATCGAAAAATTCCAGCTACAAGAAAATATACTGCTCAAAAAAATTAAGGGAATACTTCAATCATACACTGGATCAGTACTCTGACACTGTTTGGTTCTGAGCACAAATAAAACTTTTGAGGCGAGTGTTTTATTTAGCAAGAACTGTCAGACATTCTGTGAATGTAGTTTGAGAATGGAGATAAGGGTGGAAGGTTTAAAAAATGTGTTTTAACAATTGTGGAAAACTGTAAGTGTTCCCTTAATTATTTGAGCAGTTTAGATTAATATACAAACATGAACCATTAGCAATCCAGGAAGACTTGCAGATATTATGTTCTTATATTGATAAATGTTATTGTAGGTTTTGAAATCAATCCTTGTAGGATCATGAACACCATTTTTTGTGTGATAATTTGGTGAAAAACAGGCCCACAAACATTGTGTCAGATTAACCGAGTTCAGTATGATGTTGCATTCAGCCTGCAGGTCGGCCATCATTGACTTGGTGCTCCTGATCGATGGGTCTAAGAGCGTACGGCCGCAGAACTTCGAACTGGTGAAGAAGTTTGTCAACCAGGTGGTGGACTCTCTGGATGTGTCGGTGCGTGGCACACGGATCGGCCTGGTGCAGTATTCCAGCCGCGTGCGCACAGAGTTCCCCCTCAACATGTACCAGACGGCTGACGAGATCAAGACTGCAGTCATGAATGTCCAGTACATGGAGAAGGGCACCATGACGGGCCTGGCTCTCAAGCACATGGTGGAGAACAGCTTCTCGGAGGCAGAGGGAGCTCGTGATGCCAGCAGGATCCCTCGCGTCGGACTGGTCTTCACTGACGGACGCTCTCAGGATGACATCACAGAGTGGGCTAAGAAAGCCAAGGACGCAGGTAGGCAGTCAGTAAAGGCCCATCTGTGATTATTTCACTGTCTTTTGTAATTCAATGTATTTAATAAAAGCTGTTAAGACTACAGTTTGGAAAGGGTTTTTTTTCATAGTCTTGTTGTGTATTTCATTAAATCACATTCAGTATTTTATTTCTAACATACATATGTATATGCTTGTTGTTCCTTAGGTATTACCATGTATGCTGTGGGTGTTGGGAAAGCTGTGGAGGATGAGCTCCGTGAGATCGCCTCAGACCCAGTAGACAAGCACTTCTTCTACAGTGCTGACTTCACTGCCATCAATCAGATCGCAGAGAATCTTAAACTCAATGTCTGTGCAGGTAAAGCAATCAATTTCTAATCCAAATTTTACTACAGGGTATACAGAAGTACAATATTTACTTAAATACCTAATTATGTTTAAGTAATTCAAGAAAAACATTCAAGCAAGAGTTAGCTCCATATATATATATATATAGGTTAGCTCTCATGTAGTTTGTGTAGCACACATTTATTGCCCTTTAGCACCACCTAGTGTAGGCGTTATCAAGGTAGAGAAAATGCATAGACATAATAGAGAAAATGTACAAGGAGGAAAACAGAAAGTAAATGTAAAAAAGAGTGTAATTTTTGGCATTTATTTGTAATGATTGAAAAAAATGTATTGAAAGAAACACATATGACACTTATACAATAGATAAACACTATTTGCTACTGAAACAATGCATACACGGTAAACCACTATCACAAATTAATTTGTGTGAGGCAAAATATCAACCTGTTTATATAATTATGTCTGACCTTACCGGCCTTTTGCAGAGGAGAGCCAAGGAGAGATTGAAGTGAAGGACCCATGTGCTTGTGAAAGCCTTGTTGAGTTCCAGCAGGCCACCATGGCAGCCCTGGACCAGCTGAACCAGAAACATATCCTTTACCAAATCCATGAGTTCACAAACGTATTACACATTCGTATCCCACTGCCAGTCACGTACATCCACAGCACTGTCATCTCTCCACCACACATACAGAAACAACTAATTTACTTGCTTGTGTTCAAAGGACTCATGGAACTACACATAACTTTGAACTGACTTATACTGACAAAGAGGGACATTAATTTCATTTTGGAAAGTGTTTTGGCAGAATGCTCTGTCTAGACGATTATTTTTTGAGGGGAGCTCTTTGGAGCCGACTTCTGTCGAGCTCTCGTGTCTACTAGTCCACTCTGGGGAAATAGGGTGGTTGTGTTGCTCAGTCTCTTCACAGGAAGCCTGAACGAGAGGCTCAATGAGTCTTTGTGAAGTCACGCGTGACACACCTAATCTTTCAGTGCCCTTCATTCATCAAAGCGGAGAAGGCCTCCTTGTCCAAGTATCTAGAGTCCAGAAACAGATGTGTGCGAGGAGGGTCTCTGGGAGGACAATTTTGCACTGTTTGGCTCTGCCCTGACTGGGTCTGGCTTTGTTTGTTTTTCCTGTAATTGACAGCGTGAGTGAGCACAATGCCAGCCTTGTCTCAGAAGCTACTTCTCTCTGTCCTAACGGAGTTCTTCTGGGGCAAATAAGTTTTGATGCTTAACAGATCCTGAATTGGCTTTCACAATATACACAATGTATCCTTGAGTGGCATACTTCCTTAACCAGACCGCACTTTCTACGATGACTGCCCGATTGGAAGACCTGGAGAACCAGCTTCTGACCAGGAAATAAGAAGGCCTTGTCCACCCCCAGACAATCAGGAAAATAGAAAGAAGGAGCTGGAGTTCCGTCATAGTCACAGACATACCCACTGCACTAAGGAGTCAAACTGTATGACAGACGAAATCAGGTTGATCCCAACGTTAGTTCTGACTCCTGTGTTTAGCAGCAAGCTTTTTTGTTTTTCTGTGATATCACTGTCGCTTTCTTCTTTGTATGTTCCTTGCAGACGTTCAGGAAGTGGGGTTGGGAGTGATTGCCTATGAAGGGCACTTCACAGCGAGGAGTGAAAAAGGTTGTTATGGAGTAGTCTCCCTCAACCATATCCTAAGTACCAGTGCATGTTCCCATGCAGACTTACTAAAACAAAAAGACTGGAAGCTCATTTAAAGCAACAGTATCCATGACCTTTGAACATTATTATTTTTTTTAATCCCCCAGAACATTTACACCCATATTTCATGGCACCCTATTTATACTTGATCAAAGTTACAGTTTATAGTTTTAAAAAGGTTTATTATGTGAAATTGTTCATCGGTGTGAGTCATTTTGTGTGGAGACTAAGACGAGTTTGCATTGTACCGCTCCATGATGTTTCCTCAGCCATTCAAATATGCTGGAGAACATTCCATAGCTTGATCATCACAACAGTACTGTATCAATCTGTATACCAATATTTTTATTGTTTCTTCAAAAAAAACAATCAATTTAGGGCCTTAAAGAAATTAGAACACTAATGCTTCCAGGGACCAACAGAAGTACACACATACACATACAAAACCTAAAGCGTGTGATGTAAAATCAGACAGAATAATATAGAGTATAGGAAATATATGCAGTTGTTCCCTGTATAGACATAAAAATGTATAAGTCATTTTACTCACATGAGCTCTTGGAAATGGAGGCATTACTAAAGAGAGAGAGAGAGAGAGAGAGAGAGAGATAGAGAGAGAGAGAACTAAACCACCTAAATCATGAGGATTGCTAGAACAGAATGTGAAATAGTTTGTGAGTGAGTGTCGAAAATATTAGGAGAGGAAAATGAAGACCACCAGAATGAGCAGCATGCCCAGGTGTCCGTGCAGACCACTCTTTTTTATTAAATAAGGAACACTTTGCCAAAGGAGAAAACTGGCCTGCCTATATTTTTTGAGGCATTGCCATCGTTACGAAGAAGCATTATGTTCTTCTTCTTCTCCTTGTATGAAATGGTCACAGTGTAAAGCAAAAAAAATATCCCTGTTTTTGGTTAATTGTACTTTTGTATATTTTAATATCCATTTTTGTAAGTATGAGGATTCTCTATATTCTTACAACGGATGAAATAAAAATTAAACTTTTAATTATAAGGCCTATGTTGTTTTATTGTGCACAGTAAGCCTTCTTGAATTGTACATCACAGTCAGTTTGAAGTATACCTTACATTAATTTCATATTCAAAAACTGACATTGACATTTGCCAAATCAATGTCACAATATTTGCTTATTTTGCCAAATCAATGTCACAATATTTGCTTATTTCATCATCTAATGTATGTTTATTTTCCTACAAGTCACCTGTGGCTTACAAGAACGTTTGCCAATTTCATAACACTTGGATGTGTTTGTTCGGTTGTCTTGCCCTGGGGAGATCTCCAAAGAGACAGTGTTTGTGTAGCAACGGGTTCATTTTGGTGTTCCGCTTGTTTTCCACTTAATGAACTTCACTGTGTCTCTCCTCAGAGGTCTTAATAAATCCCTTAGATGCGGAATGCGCTTTTTAAAAAACAACAGTCCTGAGCTGACCTTTGCCAGGATCCCTTAATGAATGCTAAGAGGATGAATTTGCACTTTCCTTCAGTGTATTTGCACTCTCGCCTGGCAGGGCTCAGAGGAGACTAAAATGTCAACGAGTCCCCTTAGCCTGCTTATTGGCCCCACTAATGACCCCAGGTGCCATAATAGATTGCTCTAGTCTCAGATTAACCAGGAATGTTAAACCAAACTAGAAAATGTAATTTCGAGGAAATTACCAGTGCATGAAAATATAAACATACTGTATATTAACATAAAATGCCAAACAAACTTTTATTGGGAAACAGTTGGCAGGAGTCATAGTTGATAACAACTGACAGTTGAAATGGCTAAACAGTTAAATAGTTGAGTAGTTTAAATAGTTACATTATTTAATAGTGAATTATTGTAGTGAGGACATGTATTTTGAAACAGTTGTGGGCAGAGGAAATAGTGGTCTTAAGAGAGCCAGATTGTATGCTTAAAGTCTGAGACAGAGTATATAGTTTAAAAGTTGAATGTAGATAGTGTAATGGATAGACAGAAAGTTGAATGGATGTTGATAGGCAGATTGTTTAATGGATGTTGATGGGATAGTTTAATGGGTAGATGAGTGAATGGTTTGAAGAGGATGAATGGATAGAAAGTTGGATGGAATGTGCCTTATATCCTTGTAGAATGGAGATACACAGAGAGAGTTGGCCTAATTGAGCAGAAAGCAGTTGATACAGGTGCAATCAGTTTAACTAGCTTTTTGATGGGCAGCTGGAAGTTGATACAGGTGCAAATCAAGTTAATTAGCCCATTATGATGTCATAGTCCCCATACAAAGTCTATGGGGAAAAATAAGCTTGTTACAGTGCATGAAAATGCACTGTTCTGTTATCCGAAGTCTTCTTCTTGTTCTTCTTCTTCCCACCAAATTTCTGCGTCTAATTCAGCTTTAACCGTTTAACGTAGAAACTTCGTTCAAACTTTGTAACGTAGGTCTTGAAAAGGACACGTGGGGAATGTATTTTTCACTTTTGTAAACTTTATACTTTTTGAGATATTAATAAAAAACAAGCTTATTTTTCCCCATAGACTTTGCATTAGACTATGACATCACAATGGACTAATTAACTTGATTTGCACCTGTATCAACTTTCAGCTGCTCACTACTAGGACCCATCAAAGGGCTAGTTAAACTGATTGCACCTGTATCAACTGCTTTCTGCTTAACTAGGCCAACTCTCTCTGTGTCTCTCCATTCTACAAGGATATAAGGCACATTCCATCCAACTTTCTATCCATTCACCCTCTTCAAACCATTTATTAATATCTCAAAAAGTATTAAGTTCACAAAAGTGAAAAATACATTCCTCAAGTCTCCTTTTCAAGACCTACATCACAAAGTTTGAACGAAGTTTCTACGTTAAACGGTTGAAGCTGAATTAGACGCAGAAATTTGGTGGGAAGAAGAAGAAGAAGAAGAAGAAGAAGAAGAAGACTTCGGATAACAGAACAGTGCATTTTCATGCACTGTAATAATAATAAGAAGAAGAAGACTTTGGATAACAGAACAGTGCATTTTCATGAGCTGTAATAATAATAATAAGAAGAAGACTTTGGATAACAGAACAGTGCATTTTCATGAGCTGTAATAATAATAATAAGAAGAAGACTTTGGATAACAGAACAGTGCATTTTCATGCACTGTAATAATAATAATAATAAGAAGACTTTGGATAACAGAACAGTGCATTTTCATGCACTGTAATAATAATAATAATAAGAAGACTTTGGATAACAGAACAGTGCATTTTCATGCACTGTAATAATAATAATAAGAATACTTCGGATAACAGAACAGTGCATTTTAATGCACTGTAACAAGTACCTGGCCAACTGTGTACAAAGTTTTACAAACTATGCAGACAGTAGTCAAACTAGGAATGGCAACTATTGCCAGGCAGAAAAGACAGCATACAATATTTTTGCTTTATATAACTGTTTTATGGGCAGTTAAGACTGGTTTGTATAATCATGCGGTTCTCTTACCGATACCAGCTTCAATCTCATTGTGATGCTACACTGACTTATGTGAAGTCTCTGACATTGGAAATATGCACCCGTAATGCTATATTGCACTATGTAATGTTAATCAGTGGGATCAACTAACTGGGTACTGTCTTAACGCTAAACGGCGTTGAAAATCGCCACCTACAAGGGGCATAGATATCAAGTCTTCCACATCAAAATTTACAGTTAAAAGTAGCCATATATGGGGGATGCTGTGGCGCAACTGGCTACACACATACAGTACATAGATAGATAGATAGAGAGAGGGAGAGATAGAACTTTATTCATCCCAGGAGGGTATGCAACTGTCTAGTAGCTTAAAAACAACCACACTTCCACTTATCATCAGTCGCACAGGATATTAAAATAGACATACAGTAGAATAAATAGGTTAAGTGCCAATCCATTTCACAGCACAGTCAGTAAAGTTGTGGTTAAGTTGTGGCAGATGTGATGTGTACGTGGGTGTGTGTGTGTGACTGGACTTCAGGAGGTGTTGAACAGTCTTATTGCAGTGGAGACGAAGGATCTCCTAAAAACGCTTTGTTCTACAGTACAGTGAGCGGTGCCGACTGCTGCAGCTACACCTCTGTTGCTCCAGGAGGCTGTGGAGAAGGTGTCTAGAATTGTCCATTACAGCATTCAGTCTGCTCAATGTGTCCCTCTCCAACACAGCTCTTAGTGGTGACCGGAACACTCAGAGAACTTTTTTATTGTGGTACAATGTAATGTGTACATTACATTACATTACATTACATTTGGCTGACGCTTTTTAGCCAAAGCGACTAACAACATAGTAAACAGTTTAAGTTTTAGAGCAGTTCTCAACAATTTTAGGACAATTTAAACAGTTACTTGTTAGTTTGAGACGGCTGGTGAGTGCTAGGATCAGTAAGACTTGTTGTAAGTGTTGCTATGAGCGGAGATGTTCTCTAAAGAGCTGGGTCTTCAGGAGTTTTCTGAAAATGGAGAAGGATGTCTCTGCCCTTGTAGGAGCTGGCAGTGCGTTCCACCAACAAGGAACAACAGATGAGAAAAGTTTGGATTGGCTTGAGCGTAGCACCGGTGGTAGAGCTAGACGTCGTTCGTCTGAGGAGCGCAGCGGTCTGGAGGTAGCGTATGACTGTATGAGGGCATTCAAGTAGGTGGGAGCAGAACCGGAGACTACTTTGTAGGCAAGCGTTAGAGACAGACAGACGGATGTAAGACATGGGTTTCAGCTGTCTCATTCCTTGTGTCTTGAACAAGAGACAGTGTCAGAAGCGTCTCGTCTGGGCTAAAGACAAAATGGACTGGACTGCTGCTGAGTGGTCTCTGATGAAAGTTAATTTTGCATTTCCTTTTGGAAATCAAGGTCCCAGAGTCTGGAGGAAGAGAGGAGAGGCACAGAATCCATGTTGCTTGAAGTCCAGTGTAAAGTTTCCACAGTCAGTGATGGTTTGGGGTGCCATGTCATCTGCTGGTGTTGGTCCACTGTGTTTTCTTAGGTCCAGGGTCAACGCAGCCGTCTACCAGGAAGTTTTAGAGCACTTCATGCTTTCTGCTGCTGACTAACTTGATGGAGATGCAGATTTCATTTTCCAACAGGACTTGGCACCTGCACACAGTGCCAAAGCTACCAGTACCTGGTTTAAGGACCATGGTGTCTCTGTTCTTAATTGGCCAGCAAACTCGCCTGACCTTAACCCCAAAGAAAATCTATGGGGTATTGTGAAGAGGAAGATGCGATACGCCAGACCCAACAATGCAGAAGAGCTGAAGGCCACTATCAGAGCAACCTGGGCTCTCATAACACCTGGGAAGTGCCACAGACTGATCGACTCCATGCCACGCCGCATTGCAGTAATTGAGGCAAAAGGAGCCCCAACTAAGTATTGAGTGCTGCACATGCTCATACTTTTCATATTCATACTTTTCAGTTGACCAACATTTCTGTCACTCAGCAACTGTAGGATGACATCAGAAAAATGTGCACTGGTCTCTTATTTTTTTCCAGAGCTGGATGTTGTATGACAAATATATCCTTTCACATTGCTGTTACAATTCAGAGCATACAGACCGACACACACACACTCACACAGGCACACAAGTGTCACGTGAGTTTGTCTCTGTGTGTGATAGGCCTGTGTATGCATACGGGAATATCAAGTCCGCTCTTTGGATCAAATTGTATTATATAAGGTCCTGCAGTTATCCATATCTGACTAGAGAAGTTAGGAAATGATCTGATTTTGTACTTCATAGATTTTCACTTACACCATTTAACACCCTGACTGTATATGACTCGGAACACAATGGAGCAATAGTATAGCAATTTGAGAGTATTGTTTACATGCATAGTCACTGAATTATTTTTACATTCACTTGTGTTTATGTGATTATTATACATTTGATATTGATGTGTGCTGAACAGGGCCATATATGAAAGAAATGAACTTCTCAAGCAATGTAACCACCATCAGACTCAGGGACACTTTTGCAACAGCAGTGACCAAAAATGTGGTAGTGGTGGCACTGTGCATCACCATCAACTACATCAACGGGACGCTCGTCCACACCTTCCTCAAGAACCGGATTTTCACAGAGAACCCGCGCTACATCCTCTACATCCACATGGTGTTCAACGACATCATCCAGCTGACCATCGCCGTCCTCCTGCACGTCATAAGCTACATCCTTTTCACCATCAACGTCTCCTTCTGCTGCTTCCTGCTGATGATCGCCATCTTCACCACGCTCAACACGCCTCTGAACCTTGCCAGCATGGCCGTCGAGCGCTACATCGCCATCTGCAACCCGCTGCGCCACGCGCAGATCTGCACGACGCAGCGCACCTACGCCCTCATCGGCCTCATCTGGCTCATGGGCGCCATCCCCATCCTGCCGGACCTCTTCATCCTCCTGGCCACGGAACCTCTGGCCTTCTTCCACTCTAGAATCTTCTGCAGCCGGGACTCTGTGTTCCGCCACCCGTACCTGGTGGAGAAGAAGAACATCTCCCACATGGTGTACCTGTCGCTGGTCTGGCTCACGCTGGTCTTCACCTACTTCAAGATCATGTTTGCGGCGAAGTCGGCCAAATCTGACGCCAAAAAGGCTCGGAACACTATTCTCCTCCACGGTGCACAGCTCTTAATGTGCATGTTCACGTATATCGGTCCTCTGCTTGACAGCTTGCTTATGTATATTTTCCCCATGTTTTTGCTTGAGATGCGTTTCACAAGCTATGTCATTGTTCATATTTTACCAAGGTTATTGAGTCCAATAATCTATGGACTGAGAGATCAGGCATTTTGCATGTACTTAAAAAAATACTACCTGTGCTCTAAGTGTAATGTGGTACAACCCTCTGAAAATATGAGCTCTTTAAAGAAAATCTCCAAATAAGGCCCCTATTTTAGAAGTTTATGAGAAATGTGTGATAATTGTAAAGCAGTGTAAAACTGTAATTTTCAAATGTGTATTTGAATAGCCATTGTGAAAGTCAGTGCAAAGACATATGTGTGATATGAGACAATACAATCTTGAAAGAACAACTCTACATGATGCTGAAAGCGATAGATTCACTGAGTTAAATGATAAGTAAGTATATATATATATACTCTTTTGATCCCGTGAGGGAAATTTGGTCTCTGCATTTATCCCAATCCGTGAATTAGTGAAACACACTTAGCACACAGTGAGGTGAAGCACACGCTAATTCAACAACAGCGGTGCTCGGGGAGCAGGGAGGGGTTAGGTGCCTTGCTCAAGGGCACTTCAGCCGTGCCTACTGGTTGGGGTTCGAACCGGCAAACCTCCGGTTACAAGTCCGAAGCGCGAACCAGTAGGCCATGGCTGCCTTACATATACCTTGAAAAAGGATTATTATATACACACACATACATAGCTCTTTGAGAGGTATTAGCTGTGTATGTTTGCTATTGCATGGCCATAGTATGTAAAACTGTTTGCAGATCATATCTGTAATTATTTTCCTTTTTGTTTATGTAAAGTCTGTTTATCATTTACTGTACTTCAATGTTCTGTTATTCTGACTGTGTGTGCCTTATTGTGGTTGATTTATTTCCACTAAGCCCTATTTGTCTGTACTGCAACTGCACAATTATGCAGTTGATGTTATTCTGCTTGAGACTAGTTCATCAAATGTTAAGGTGATACACTTTGGAGTGAGGGATTTGGTCCATGATATACTCTACAATTCACAATTATTTAATTTGATGTATGGCAAAATCTATACAAAATGTCTCCACTTTTGCAAAACATTTTGCCAATCTTTCAATATTGTCATGTGGAGTTTTTAGTGTTATGCATCCTTCAAAATAATCGGCAACAATGCAAAGGACAGGAATATTTGGATCATTTACATAATAATAATAACAAAAATGAAGTTGAATTGTTGGGTGACTTTTCACTGACTGGGTCACTCATATGTACATTTCATTGCCCAAAATAGGCAAAATAAACATTACTTTACAAAAGGTTAGAGACACGGCCAGAGTCTTCATACAAGGCCATGTATTCAAAGCCATGGGTTACACGATAACACTGAGGTTATGCATGCAGCGGAGCTGACCTCTGGAGGTCCTTCAGAATCTTACGTCTTATGGAGAAATGTCAACATGGCACAAAATGAGTCTGTCAACACTAAGCATCTCTGCACTGCAGAAAAGGCAAACACTTGCAAATTATCTATGTGTGTAGAGATGACTGTGGAGTTTCTGCTGCCGTGGTCATAAGAACAGTGAACTAAATCCAAAAACTACTGGTATGCATAATAACTCATAAAACTGACAAATAAAACAAGAAAACATGAAATATTGGATAGAGCTATTAAGCAACAGTGTAGAGTTTTGGCCTGAAATAAATGTGTTAACAATGTAAAAGGCATGCATGCAAAAAAAACCTTACTGACACAAAAGCCAAGACTACCTAAAGCACATGAAACACTTTCACAAGCACCATAAAGAGTGCAGTGGAGCACTGTTAAGCTTGCTAACATGATAACTCTTGTCTCTTTGTATACAGTATGTTTTTGGCAATATCATGCAAAAGCTTTTCATCCCTGCTGAAAATTCAGCCTGACCAGCTTAAGGTGGTTTGCTGGTTGACCAGCATGTTAACCAGCTTGTTTCACCACTCTATGATGATTGACCAGCTAGACCAGCAAAAGTTGTGGAAACATACTTTCAGCTGGTTTACCCAGCTTGCGATGGCAATTCAGCTGGTTTTGCTTGTTGTACCACCTCAAGCTGGTCATTTTAGCTGGTGTTGCTGGTCTTACTTTGCTGGTTCAACTGGCCATGCCATCTTATGTTGGTCATTCTAGCAAACTAACATGACCATCTTACTACAACAATATCAAGCTTGGCAGACTGGTCACCAGCATGACCATCTTACACCAGCTGTATTCCACATGACAGACTGGTCACACCAGCATGACCAGCTTCCTCAAATGGTCACGCCAGCATGTCCACCTGGTGGCCCAACCAGCTAAACCCGCAAAGACCAGCAAGAGCTGAAAAAAAAACAGCAAAGACCAGCTAAAACCAGCTTAAACCAGCTACCAGTATAAACTGGTTTCTAGCTGTTTTCAGCAGGGGTATTTTCCTTGACTGTTCTGACCCAGCAGCACAGAACTAGAATCTATCTTGCATATCCTTGATGGCTAGTAGGAACAGCACATATTTATCTGGCCTTCATCAGCACACACCATCAAAATGATTTTGAAAATTTAACACAAGAATGCCTATAAAGACATACATTAGTGTTGCTTTAAGAGCACGACTCTGAGAGGCCCTAAGTAGCTAACCTGTGTAGATAGCCTCATATATGGTTCTCTTGATAGCCACTGACCTGTGCTCGGAATCTCTCCAACCCAGTGGATTATTATTATGATATTTAATAATATAAATTTAGGCTATAAATAATAAGTAATTGTATTGTGAAGAAGAGGCTGAAGACCTGTAATTCTCATGGACAGTAAAATATTTTTCTTCTTTGAATGAGTGCCTTGGTTTTATGTGCTGATAGGCCTTTTGGTATTATTCTTTTTGTGCAAGTCTGCTACTCTGGATCGATCCCAAGAGCCCCAGACCATCACACTTCCTCCCCTGTGTTTGACAGCTGGTGTCACACATAAAAGAACCATCCTTTCTCATCTCAAAGGCGCACAAAAAAAACGAGCATTTAAATTATTGATTCATTGGTGTAACACCTAATTCTAGTCATCCTTTCTCATTAAAAAAGGCGTTCTGAATCGAGCATTTCACATATTGATTGATTGGTGCATCACACCTTCTTCTAGTCTTCAGTAGTCCACTGTTTCTGCCTCAAGGCCAAGATTTGATCAACACATAACATTAACCTACTGTACTGTATATGGTTGAAGTGTTGGATGAAAACCCACCCATACAGTACACACACAGAGACAGACGTACACGCACACAGAGGACCAAATAGTATTTGGTGTATCAACTTCAGTACAACAGAATACGAACTTTGAAGCTGCCTTCCGTTTCACTCCAGATCACTCATTACATTATTTTACATTTGTAATGTTGTATAGACATACGGTTAAATGCAGTGATCATTGAGACCTGGATATTGGCTGAAGAACCAACGATAAAGCACCATAGTATGTCTCAAGATACTTTACAGAGCCCAGGTTGATTACGTGTGGATTTTTTTACTCTTGGGATACCATGTAATCTAATCCTGTGTAGCTGTTTGCTAACACAATTCAGCAGGTTGGCAAAATATTTATAAAGAGACACCAGCTTCTCCTTCACTCTGCTGTGGGCCGGCTGACCTGAGGTGAGTCTCTGCTGGGCTTGAATGTAATACAGTAATACACACATACAGTATACATTAAAATAAATACATATATGTATTTCAACCATACACACTGTATCACTGATGCTTTTTGTTATACATGTCAGTTAATGTTCTATCAGATGACCCCTACTTTTCATGTTGATATTATACTACAATTATTTTATACAGTTATTTTAAGACATACAATGCATGAATAAGCAGTGTTAGGGAGAAATGAAATTTAACCTTGTGCTTTTGCTTTGACACTTGTGTTTCTGTGAGATCTTAAACATTTTGAATTGATTCTTCTGTGAGAGCTTAACCTAGTTCATAATATTCTTATTTGATACTTCTGTTTCTGTAACTTGTGTGCCGATGACAAATCATGTGCTGTGTGACAATAGAAAAGTTATTAACCTAGTTAATAAATATCCTTAGTTCCTAAACCTAATGTTCCAACTTACTGGACTGAGTGTGTGTGTGTGTGTGTGTGCAAAGAGGTGTAATGATACAATGATACAATGTGTAGTATAAACGTCTGTGTGAGAAACAACTGCACAGCATGCTACTGTGGTTGTTTATCTTTTTTAATTCTGCTGTGGTCATTTATTCATTTTGAATATGCCAATGATGGGATAAAATACAGATTTAAAGTTCCATTTTGGATTGCTTAATAATGTAAAGTACGATACTAGACATTATTTGAAAACGTGGATATTTGATCAAAGTGTGTACAACCCTAATTCTAGAGTATGTGGCTTTTTGTACAATAAAATGTTTCCACTGGAACTGACAAACTAGGTCTAGTCTGGGACTTATCTAAGTGTTTCCTCTGTTTTCTCTGATAGTGATAATAATGAACTCCTCGATGCCACAGTTTCTTGTGAGAGATACCTTCACCACAGCCTTTGTGAAAAACTTAATTGTGGTGCTCCTGCTGGTCACCCTGAACTACGTCAATGGCTGCCTGGTGGCCACCTTCTTACGGAACCAGGTCTTCTACGAGGACCCTCGCTACATCCTGTTCATCCACATGGTCATCAACGACGGCGTGCAGCTCACGGTCACCATCACACTGTTCGTACTGAGTTACATCTTCTACACCATCAACGTCTCCTTCTGCTGCTTCTTCATCCTGGTGGCTGTCTTCACCACCCGCAACACGCCGGTCAACCTAGCCGGCATGGCCATCGAGCGCTACATCGCCATCTGCGACCCGCTGCGCCACGCGCAGATCTGCACCGCCCGCCGCACTTACGCCCTCATCGGCCTCATCTGGCTGGTGTCCGTGGTGCCGGACATCACGGACCTCTTCGTCACGCTGGCCATCGAGCCCATCAGCTTCTTCCACACGGCCGTCTTCTGCATCCGGCCCAACGTGTTCAAGGACCCCGTGCTGCTGTACAAGCGGCAGGCCTTCGACGCGCTCTACTTCTCCCTCGTCTTCTTCACACTCGTCTACACCTACCTGCGCATCCTGTTTGCGGCGCGGGCCATGTCCACAAACAGCCACTCGGCGCAGCGGGCGCGCAACACCATCCTCCTGCACGGCGCCCAGCTGTTGATGTGCATGCTCTCCTACATCTCGCCCAGCGTGGACGTGCTCATGACCCGGGTGTTCCCCACCAGGATCCTGGAGATCCGCTACGCCAACTACCTGATCGTCTACTTCTTCCCACGCTTCCTGAGCCCCATCATATACGGGGTCAGAGACAAGAAGTTCCGGAAGTATCTGAAAAGGTACTTTTTGTGCAAGCAGTGCAGCGCGGAAGTCCATCATGAGGGAGAAGAAGACAAAGTGGCTTAGAAGTTTTTCTCATCTTTTTATATTTTTTTGAGGTTGAGGTTGTAAAGTCATACATTTGATGTTGGTGTGTATCTGTGTCTGTGCCATCATCAAAAGATCCTGTTATGTGCTTTGTACATGAAACCCATACTTAATACATGATCAGAAGACATATTTTTGACAAATGTTCAATGTTACGAGAAATGTAAATAAAGTTATAGATGTACTTACGATCTAAAACTTTGTATTCCTACAACACTGTAATATATTAGAAATGTCATCATTCTATTGTCATCATATTGTATAGCTAGATTTTTTTATTATCTAAATATATGCACTTTTTGTAGATGTAATATATAGAAAGATGTCACATTTAATAATGCGTATGTATAAACAATTGGACATACAGTACAGGTGCTGCAGCTAGTGTCCATTTGAAATGACTTTACCATTACTTGTATATTCTGTATTACAAGATCTTTGTATATTCTGTATTACAAGATCTTTGTACTGAACATGAACTCAACATGTTAGTTTTCGCTCCCATTTCCCAGAGTTGAAGTAAAATACTTGTTCTATGCCCATAAAAGGTTTATTGATTTACAAACTGTATTACTGAAAACACCATGCATTCAGTTCATGGGCAACAGTTCTAGTGGATATACCTGCAGTCAACATGCCATTTGCATGCTTCCTCAAGACATTGTGGCATTGTGTACAACTGCACATATTAAAATGTCCTTTTACTGTGACTAGTCCAACAGACATCTGTGCAATAATCATGCTCTTTCATCAGCATCTTTTCATATGTCATATGTCGGGTAATGAACAACCTTCAAATTCCTTCCTAAAGGTAACACAAAAAACGCTTTTGCTCAGTAGCATGCCACACTGTAAGTCATAATATGCACAAGGCAATGAGCAGGTATTGTGTTGGACATATTGACCAGCTGAAGCCTATTATGCTCACGTCATGCAACAAGCAGATATGAATATGGTGTAATAATACAACTTTTAATCATTAGCATTATTTGTGTCTATGTGTGACATCAACACTACTTGGGGATGGTTTATTCTGAACTAAGATAATGCAGATGTTAATGTTTTTTTTTATGTTTCAGTCATGTAGATCCTATAAAGTTCAAAGGTCACCATAATATTTCCAAAGTAGGGAATACTTCAATGTTTATGTGGACAGTGTCCCTTTAGCAAAACTTGAGCAAACTCAAAAGTATTGTATTGATCTAAAATATATGTTAAAAAATGCTGCTCTTAAAAAAAAAAAAGAAAACTACCTGTTTTTGGATGATGAGGGTATGAGTGTAAACCATCGTTGGGGACCAAAATTATGTTAATTGGAGTAGTTCTGAGTAAGATCTGATTATGCATTTGCAAGGAAATAGCATAATATGCTCGAGGCAAGCTATCCTCCACCATCTTGCTAGGACTCCACACAAGATGACGGTGACTGGAGGAATGATAAGGCAATACTCTGAAGGCATTTTTCCACTGACAGCGAACCCATTCTTGAACCGGTTCCATTCAGAATTCTTTGTACCCTGGTGCTATCTAGTGAACCAGCCCACATTTCCACCAGTTTTGAATCAAGAGAACCAAGGGTGCGACATCTACAATGGGTGTTGCATTGTGGTGTCAAAATCGAAATTAAATAAGACAAACTCAAACTCAAAAAGAAGTCCGCACACCGTGGATGTATACTGCAGATGATGGCTTTAATGCACTCCAGAGCATTGGTTCGTGAAGCAATCTACAAGCATCCTGTCTTTGCACAGCTTATATACCCCTTTTTCAGTAACATCATTTGTTTCTGTTAACTCAGAATAGAACCGCTCCTAAGTCCTTCTTACCATTCTAGGTAATGCATATGGGCCCTGATCTAGGTCCGGCCCGCGACGTTTGTCAAAATAATAATGTAATCCGGCCCTTGAGGGTATTTTTAATAGCGACAAACAACGACACTGATTAAAACAGACAATAGATCCAAGTGCGGTGACAAATCTCATTTGTAGGCTACTCTCCTCCACTATTTGCTAGACATCCAGAGCTTGATTCAAACCCAAAATCGCTGCACAAAGTTTTCAGGAAATACTTACACGCGAGAAACACGAAGACGTGCATTTGTAATGACGCGATGCAGGCCATAGTTTTGCACAAATTGAAGCAGAAATAGGCCTACACCAAATGTTGAAAAACGTTCACGTGTGATGAAGTCTTAGGTAGGCTATGTTATTCACCTGTTCTGATTCTGAAGGAGAATATCCTTTTGGAGATTATGATCGATCGTCTATTGACAGTGATAGTCACGGTGCGACTATGAATGGAGGTGTGTCTTTGCATGTAACTTATACGACGGTGTCCACTAAGCATACTATGCTTATTTCGACCCTCTGCCCAACATAGCTTGGAGGTTGCAGTGCTAATCGTGATGATAGTGTCCGTAATGGACATGGTACAGACAGCAGGGCTAGTAGAAATAGGGCTCTGAAGAACTACAAAGTCACCCTCGATAGGAACTGATTTGACCAGGTTTATTGTAGGCCTTGTGGTTATAGGCCAGTAATAGTTTACTATTGTTGGTATAGGCCTATAGGCCAAACCTAGGTGTTTTCCTGTTAATTTGTTATGTGGGTAATATGACAAAAAAGAAAGTAAACCTGCTCAAATATGTTCATCCAGTATTTACTGAAAGGTGCATAATTTGAGGTGCTTGCCATCCAGTGGCAAATTAGATGGGTAAATGTACCCCCTTCATAAACTTGTGTTTATACTCAAAGATTTTTACATTTACAGTAGGACTTTATCTCTGACCACTTTCAAGCCATGGCCTTTTGAAATTTTGATTCTGAATTTTGAAAGGTAAAGTGACACGCCCACTCTGGTTTGCAGGCTCCGAACCGAAGCTCCGAACCAAAGTGCCACGTTCTGAACCATGTTTTGTTTGGTGGAAATGCTCCGACCGGTTCAAATGTTGGTTCACGAGCGGGAACGGAGCCGGTTTTCTGTCTGTGGAAAAGGCCTATGACTATTCTTCCGGGCACCACCATCTTGAGATTCCTATAGCAATATGGTGGTGAATAGGAAACGTACTGACCACACAAACAGTCCTTTATAAACCTTATTTACACACTTTACGTAAGGGATAATGTATAGAACGCCAGTCATTATGGGGAAAATAAGTCCCGACAGGGCGAACCGGACCCCAACGCGCCAGCGGAGGGGTCTTGTTTCGCCCTGAAGGGACTTATTTTCCCATGATGACCGGCGTTCTATACATTATCCCGCTTATTATACGGCTACTTGCCAAAACGAAAAAATAAACATTTCCAAGCACAAACTCCGTTGCCATTGACAGCGGTCATTCTTGTTTTCAGAGGTCCTTTCCCAAGAAATAATGACCGCTAGAACTTTCGGAAATCCCATTCAAGTCAATGGAGCATTCTACTTGCATTGTGAAGAGCCGTATAATAAACAAAGGTAAAAATACTTCATTCTGTGCTCAGGGATCCTCCCCACAATAGCATAGAAGTATAATGATATATTGAGCCTACAGTAGTCAAAGACTTAACACAACAATTCACTTTGACATAGGGAGCTTACCCTCAAGACTACGCTATATGCTATTTCCTTGCAAATGCAATTTTCCAATCTTACTCAAAACTACTCTGATTAACATCATTTTTGTCCCCAAGGAAAGTTTACACTTGGTACATTTACATTTAGTCCATGGGTTGTTTTTAGACCGGAGTCTTACTTTAACATTTTTTTTTTAAAGTTGACATATACACCTTCACTGACGCATGCTTCAGTTTGATAAAAAACAAAATTGGTATCCATTCACACAATTCCAAACACACTATAATTAAAAATATTTTAATTGAAATTATATTTTAATAGACTATTGTATATAGAAACCTATTACATACATATGCAAAAAGAGAAAACATACATGTTCATTTTGAATATAGAGCACATAGATATCACAGTTAAGTATTCTTATTTTTCATCACTCCAAATATTCTTGCAATCTCTGTAAAGGAGTACATAAATAAAGAAGCGTTCAAAAAGAGTATGATCAATTCAACTGAGACCTAACTGTTTTGATTTTAGTCTTCAGGTCTCATGACACCTGGTTAATCCCACTCACCTAACTGGTGAAACACAGCCTATAAAAGAGCAGGTAACAACTTCTGAAGCTCAGTCAGGTAACTCTGACTGAGGTAAGCTGTGTTATGTCAGCCATGTGGTGTGTTCACCATGCTATCCATATATACTGCTTTGGTGTGAACTCTGAATGCAAAAAAGTAATACTAGTTGAGCAAAATCATCTAACATGTTGTTATAATTGATGTATTTACAATACATTCCCCCAAGTAAAAGTTGTTGTGAAATAGCAAAAATATGTGACTTCATAGATATAAAATAGACTGCACAATCCTAAACTGACTGCTAAATATGACTTTATTTATTTATGTATTTGTATTTGTACATGTCCATCAAGGTTCTTCTTCCACAAATATATTGTTTAATGTGTATATTTCCACTGCATTTCAGGAAGCTAAACTGGGAGGCTTGTTGTGCAAACATGAATTCCACCTTGGTCTCCCTGTCAGGTAACTTCACTGTTCCAAACAAGTCTTTCCCAAAAGACAGCTTCAGTGCGGCACTGACCAAAAACATTGTGTCCATGTTGGTGTGGCTGGCCCTTAGCGTAATCAATGGCAGCATGGTCACGACCTTCCTGCGCCACAACTTCTTCTACGAGGACCCACGCTACATCATGTTTATCTTCATGGTGCTGAACGACGCGGTGCAGCTGAGCCTGGTGACGGCGCTTTACGTGGTGAGCTACGCCTTCTCGCGCATCCACGCCTCCGTGTGCAGCGTGCTCATCATCGCCGCCACCACCACCACCCGCGCCACGCCTCTCATCCTGGCCGGCATGGCCATCGAGCGCTACATATCCATTTGCTTCCCGTTGCACTATGGCCACATTTGCACGCTCAGCCGCACGCTGCGGCTCATCCTGGCCATTTTGGCGCTGACCACCACGGTGCCCTTTACCGACCTCTTCATCACACTGGCCAACAAGCCGCTGGCCCATTTCTACGCCTACATCTTCTGTGACCATGCCATACTGTTTGGGGACTACTCCATCTATGTAAAAAACTGCATAGTGGACACTGTCTATTTCTCGTTTGTCTTCCTCACGCTGTTTTATACCTACTGCAAGATCATGCTGACCGCCAGGGCTGCCTCCACTGACTACATCTCGGTGAAGAGGGCCCGTAACACTGTACTGCTGCACGGCGTTCAGCTGCTGCTGTGCATGCTGGCCTTTGTAGTTCCCTCCATGCAGACCCCTCTCATCCGCCTCTTCCCCATGCACCACCTGGAGATCCGCTACGTCAACTATCTGCTGGTCTACATTATCCCACGCTTCCTCAGTCCCATGATCTACGGCTTCAGGGATGAGAAGTTCCGCAAGTACTGGCTGCGCTACCTGACATGCAGGACGAAAAAAGTCAGGCCCTCTATTAAAGTCAATGTAAAAGTGGGGTGAACATGTCAGGGGTCAAAACGCAACAGCACAGGTATTACTTTACAGTGTTATACACTAATGAACAGGCCCTGAGAGAGTATGGAAGTGATTTCATAAAGCAAGTCATCACATCATGAGAAGAGGGGTGAAAGGGCAAAGCATCCAGCTGTTTATATGAATCTACTGTGTAGCAGCCTTTTAACTGTAATGTATGTAAAACTATTTTTTGACAACTGAGCTTATGATTTATTTGAGGTACATGAAACTCTCTGTCTACTGTCTTCATTTGACATTAATATAGCTTTTGTAATATAACTATTGCCATAGAAACTGTCTTGTCAATTGTGCTTGCATTAGAAGTGTATTCTGACATGAAAATACACATGGTTTTAATGACTATCATTTCATTATGATTTTGAAACTAAATTCGACAATGACAATATTGCAACAGTTTTAAGAGATGTATTTCCTCTTTTTAGCCCATAAACCCCAGACTGTTGATCTACAAAATGGATTGATAATTGTTAAATTGACTATAAAAAATGTATCATATTTGAAATGTACATTCCTGAATCCTACTAACAGCAAATTCTGCCAATAGTCTTATGTTCCATTCATCTGAGTGCAATGTGTCTTGTAAGCACACATCACATTATGCCAATGTATCAAGAGCATCCTATGCTGTTTTTAAGCTATCACTGTGGTACATTTATCACAGTGGTAAACAGACTAAGACAATTGAGACAATATTTGTTAGTTTATAGGTAGAGAACAGAACACTTACTTACTGCTTTATATCATTTGATATTGTGATAGGTCACTGTTAACTGCACCACACCAAACAGCTTTGATATTGCCTAAATATGATGTGCATCTTGTTTTTCTCAGAGCATTTTTATGCTATCAATATATTTCACTTTTCAGCAGACAAGGCCCTATCCTCTAGACTGCCACAAATGAAAAGACATGTATAGCTGTAACAAGAGTAGATGTCAAGCTGATACACTAGGTAAGAGTTTGCCAACATAAAATTGACAAACTATTGTATAATTCAGTAATCACAAACTTAATCCCTGTGATTGTATTGGAACATATTGAAAACCAAGCCCCTAGTCTTAAATATTGTACAAAACTGTTCCTGGAGTGTGAATTAGATACTTTTGTTGACTGGGATCAAAATAACATGTAAAGACAGGATTCCACCCAATGTTTGATAATATGTAGAAGCAAAATATGTAAATGGAAAATAGCCTATGCGTAAAAACTTGATAAATAGCCCAGTCTTTTATTTGCTTCATTCGTTGAACTCAAGCTGCTTATATTTGGGTCAGGCATCTATAACGGCCAGGCTTTACTTCTTTTCAAATAAAACTTTTGCTTAGCAAAGATGAGATACTATTTATACTACATATTGATTATGGTATAAGTATGGAGCTGTTACGGCCAGTAGGCCAGAGGTACTGGTTGGACCCCGAAGTAGGACACAAGCAAAAATGGTAACGGGTTAAACTGTGATTTAATGTTCAGTGGAAAACAAAAAACGCTTCAAGCAAACAGCAGGCAATGGCAGAGCACAATTGAAAGTCAAAGAGTGAGCACAACACACAAGGTCCAGGGCAAACAATCCAAAAACAGTAATCCAAAATCGTGGTCAGAGATCAGTCCAAAGTTCAGTAACAAAGTTCAGTCCAAAAAGGTCAAAACGTAATTCCGGCGGGAGAGGCGCCGTTACATCCAGATGACATAGCACGATAACTCCGCACTGAAGGATTCCAAGAGCCCAGCCTAAATACTGTGCCTGATTAAGTAATCAGACACAGGTGTGCTGAGCAGCAGAGCAGGGAGACAGGAGATGCAGTAGGTCAGCAGCAAAAGGTGACCACCTGGGAATGGAGCACCTAAAAGTGCCGCCAGCCAGGTAGGTACAGGAAAACCCGGCTCAGGATCTGGAAGGTCCTGGATGATTCATGACAGGAGACCTATTTGAGTTTTATGGCCACCAAAGGTAGGGAGTCACCTCTTTCACCTTTCTTTATCATGCTGGTAAATTTTTGGCTCAAGGGCCACATTGGGTTAATAAAGAAATTAGAAACTGTCACTTGTCAACAATGTCAAGCCAACTGGAACCTGCCGCTCGCTCTCTCTCTCGTGCGCGCTCAGAGCGTTCCCAATTAAATGGAGTAGCATAACGTTCAAGTTAGATCTGCTGCAATTGAGATTACAAAGAGTGTCATCTCTATAACATGATGTTTTGATATTGACATTGTAAATGTTCTCTAAGAGTGAAAAGCAGTTTGCAGTAGGCTAAAGCTACTTCTTTTCTTATTCAACATCTTTCACGTAAGGGATAATGTATAGAACGCCGGTCATTATTGGGAAAATAAGTCCCGACAGAGCGAACCAGACTGTTTTTCCGCCCTGAAGTGACTTAATTTTCCCAATAATGACCGCGTTCTATACATTATCCAGCTTATTACACGGCTACTTGCCAAAACAAAATAATAACCTCCCCACGATATGACTTTAGCCTACATAGCCTAGCCTATTTGTTACCGTTCATCATGGCATTTGCTGAGAAACAAATACTGTTGTTCGCAACAACACACTCTGAAATTGAATCAAACATTCTTAAGAACACAGCTGATCAACCGTCTGCTTTCACTTTTGAATGAAGTTCCAGTCCTTGCGTAGTGATATGAAAGACCTGAATTAGAAGCACAAACTCCGTTGCCATAATTTTTTTCAGAGGTCCTTTCCTTGAAAATAATGACCGCTAGAACTTTGGGAAATCCCATTCAAGTCAATGGACCGTTCTACTTGCATTGTGAAGAGCCGTGTAATGATATAAAATATAAACCTTTAACTGCCTGATATTTTTCTGGCGTTAGAGGAGGTTTGGCCACAGCTCCTTGTGATTTCATCCTGTTGCAGATCTTCCCCTCAGTGGACCGTAGTCTAAGAACCATGGACACCCCCAGACTGCAACACACAGGTTCTTGCAGAATCTGGAGTCGTTTTTGGACCCCTGAATCCATGCCCATGACCCAGAGGACACATATGCTCCACCACCAAGATGTATCTAAGAGGGAAAAAAAAAGAGTAAAGATCCAATTCCAACTAATTAAGTTCCAAACATTTAATTGTGTTTTTTACTCCTCTTAATTAGTCATGGGTATGTTTTGGGCTTGACACCCATTATTATACTGCTCTTCACAATGCTAGTAGAATGTTCCATTGACTTGAATGGGATTTCCTGATGTTCTGCAGGAAAAATAAATTCAAGTAATTACCGCTGAAACACATAATTTCCACTGTCAATGGTGTGATATCTGCTAGTTATTTTTTTTACCCTATTCACCTGTAGTGTCTCGTCTTATATTCACCACATTGGACAAGAAAGTTTTAATATCGAAAATTGCCCAAGGGATATGAAAAACGGTTCACCTAGGCTATATTATGGCATTTGGCTGCCGGACTATCAGCTGTGTTCTAAAGAATGTTTGATTCAGTTTCAGCTAGGGGTGCACCGATCCAATATCGGCCCCGATATTGACAAAATTGCTGGATCGGGGATCCGAAAAATTAGGAGATCCATGGGCCGATCTGAATTTACTTCAACTTCAAAGACTGAGCCTTGACACGCAACCAGCCTGCCACTAAATAGTCAAGATTTCTTCTGGTGTTTGTCATTAGGCTACATCATTGTCTTTACAGTCTGCCCGTCATTATATGTCTGATTTACTATTCATTATTTTATTAACCCTTTAGGCGCCAGAGGTTTTTTTTCCGAAACGTTCGATTTTGACATCTTCATTTCAAAAGGCTATATCTTTCTGTAAATTAGAGAAATATTAAGGATGACCCAAAGTTTATGTAGGGATTAAATGTTTATATCTAATTTGCATATTATGACGTCATATGGTGGCGGCCATCTTGGATTATAGATTTTTTATGAAAAGTTGCATGTTTGAATGATAAAATGCACCACTTCTTTCCCCCCAAAATGTCCCTCACCTTCTGTATGCTATATTGCACAATACTGAATGCTCAGGTAAATACTAAGTAGTAAACAAACTGTGTAAATCATTACTAATAAATGGCAGAAACAAACCAACTGCATGTAGCGGTAGGCTGGCCTTTTGCTGTAGAGATTTTCCATTTACTACATACAGTAGGCACTCTGATTCCATGTATGGGGCACATATATATTTTTCAGATGACACACAAACACAAGTAGACAAGACCTGTTTAGTTCAAAAGCTCACTTGCCACGGCAAGGCACAGATCAGGAGTGAGATGATGACAAGACAAGAGACAATGTTAGTATTTGTTTTCTTTTTGTTGTTTTTTTCTTAGCTGACAAAGACACACACATCACAAGGACATGAACACACAAAAAAGAACACATATATGTCCTAAATGGTCAGGGAAATAGATAATCAACAGTGTAAATCATTACTAATAAATGGCAGACAATTTTTTTTTTTTTATGTAGCAGGCCTTTTGCTGTAGAGATGATGACTATCCATATCCTATCCATACAGGGCCGGCATTCCCATCATCTTGTGAAAGACTATGCATGGCCCATGTCACCACCTCTGCTCCTGCTGCGAGCAGCCTATGCGAGCAGCATGGCCAGATCTGCCTCGCGCTCGCGTCGAGAATTTGCGCAGCTCGGACTAGGCCTACTGTCATTCTCATTGTGACTCCCCACACTGCCTCTACGTTCCCCCCTAACTGTCCTATAAGCATTTCGACCTCGTCTAACATACCCAGTGGCATTAGACAAAGGCTCCACCACGTTACTGTCGCCGCGATTGCGAAGAGGCACACGTTCAGAAGACAGAAGCTAGCGCTACATGGACATTAGGCTACCTCAGCCTCGTTTGCCACACCACTAACACCCTGCTAATTTCCCGATGAACACTCCGAACCCGTGAAACATTATTCCCACCAGTGACATTGGGCAAACGATTCAACTTTTGTGCTTGGTGTAAGCTAAACTATGGAGTAAACTCTCACTTTGTCCAGCTGCACAATTGCAAGGCACGGACGCATCTGAAGCCTCACTAAACGAATCACCGTCATTTTCTGAAGGCAGATATTCCCCTTCAGAATCAGGGTCCGCAAATAGAAGACCCAACACTTCATTTCGGGTAAAGTTTTTTGATGCCATTAGACGATAATCTAATGCAAATACTCGCTGACGTTGACAATATCGCTCTGATAAAGTGGCTCACACGCACACTAGCTCCGGTATTGCACGCACTGATTCAATGCGCTGTAGCGCGAAGGTTTTGTTTAAACCATGCCCTTTTTTGGACTCGGGGATGACGTATGACATGTCTGCCATCTAGTGGAGTGGAGGTCGAACGAAATATGACACCCTATTTGACTAAATCGGCCGTTTTATTCAGTACCGCATCTTGTCGACAAAAGTCGACCGTGGCGCATAGAGGGTTAACCATTTGTCATTGATTAATGACGTTTGATTGATTCATGCATTTTTGTTGCATTTTTAAGCAAAACACATTCAATGCGTGACGGTCAACAAATACTCAAACCAAACACATTATCATTTTCATCTCTTATCTGTATAGATGGATTTCTATGCAACGTCACAAAAACATGCGTGCGCAACCAAGAGGCAGAAAGCACCATAGAACAGCATAGAGCAATGCAAAAGTAGCCTAGAAATCTAGACGCACCCTAGCGGCAGCAAATTACATTTGCTTCCAGGGCTAGTCTAGCAACTCTCCGTTGACTTAATTGTGAGCTCGAAAAAATAAACTTCTATCAGGCCAATCAAATCGTGTATAGAGTCGTTAGGCGGGCTTAACATAATGATTGATGGCAGAGTTGCAACGGTTTGGCTTGAATTCCCTGCTACTTCAAAACAAAGAAGATGGATGTTGCTGTTGGCCAACAGTGTGACACGAGTTAAGCTTGTTTTAAGATGGCAAAAGATTGAACTAGCCAACTAGCTCCGCTGGTGGGAAACGCATGGGACTCAGCGCTGTCCTATTGCGTGCAGAGGGAATTTGAAAGACAACCAATTATCCCGCCCCTTGGACTGAGCACTTCGAACGGTGAGTGCCCAGACCCTACATTTTAATGTGGGTCTGGCTCGTCAGGCTAATGCAAAAGAGCAAAAGTTTTTGTACTGAAAACTGCACCAATTCGAAATCACGATGGTTAGAGAATGTTAAATATGTTCAATATCCCTAACGGAATGCATGTCTTCGCCAAAAATGACAAAATACGATGTTATATTAATAATGCACATAAACAGCAAACTTTGAAATATAGTCTGAAATGAGATGTTATTATCATTGAGACAACAGGGGTATACAAAAAAAATCCGATTGTAGCTTACAGCAGCCGACTATTTAGGTTAAGTTTATAACGTTGTGGACGGCCACCAAGCGTCTTCTGCCCCACGGCTGCGCGCGCATCTAGTTTTGTTGGTAAACGGGAAACCCGTGTATAAACTGTTCCGGGGGCCTATTGCCCACTGCCCATACACATTGTTATCACATATAACTAGACCCACTGTCATTATTTAAACGTATGTGATCATTAATTAACTTTTACATAATGCCATTCCCGACCTGTCATGCGACAATGTGACGTCACGGGAGTGCCTAACCATGGACCTCTCCAGAATAAGTCCCACCTCCGTAACTTCCGTATCCATCCAACTTCCGGTCGTCAAATGTCTATGGGAAATAACATGGCGTTTCGAAAAACATCTGTAGGTGGCGAAGTAGAAAAAAATGGTGGGCCGATTGGCCTACACACTTCTGCCATCTAGTTTCCACTGGATTTTTTGATTTGAAAGAGACATATCATTACCATATTGGTAAAATAAGGCCTTTCAGGGCGAAGCAAGAACCCTCCGCTGGTACGTTGGGGTCCGGTACGCCTGTTGGGACTTATTTTCCCAATAATGACCACCATTCCATACATTATCCCTTACAAAAACATCTGTTATTGTTATCTGTATTGTTATCTGTGACATCTGTTATTCTCTTTAAAAGCAAGGAGCCCAACATCAAACAAGGTGTTGGTATTTTGTCGACAAGTGAGCGCTTCTTTGCAGAAGGAATCTGCTGCACACAAAACTGTATATGCAAACCCAGGATTCCACTAAACCTTGTGCTGGGTATAAGATAGGGCCCTATATGTGCACAATAACTGTTGTATAATGTAATTTAACAAACAACTTCATACTCAACACTTCCTGCAGCCAATGGCACCGAGGGAAAAGAACGGAATAGTCTAGAATTATGAAATGTACCTTTCCGTCTGGGCAGGGAGGTCTTGGCTCCTCTGCAGTGCTTGTTGCCCCTGTGTCCGGTCCCTGACGAGGTGTGCAGGATACTGCAAAAAGAAACAGGTTCATTATACTATCTTGTAATTGTCAAATCTCTATTATTGTCAGAAGTGTCTTTTTAGGTAGCAGCAGCTTCAAAATTTACCCTTAAAGGGAACTTGGCAGGATTATCTATATTTCCCGCCTCTGCTGGAGAAATTGTGCATTATGCTATTTCAAACTGTGGAAAAAGGTAACGATAAAGCACATGGATTTGTTTAGAAGCTAGCGAAACGGTTAGCATAAGTTCGGAAGAACAATGTGGATGTTACAAGGTAAGAAACACGATTTAAAACGAGTTTCTTGTTTCTCACTTCCCTTTCCGGGACGGTAGTCTCAATGTTGCAAGTAACATTAACTTATAAATGCTAATGGCAACTAACGTTAACGCTAGCTAGCTAGCTGGCATTTATCTTTTAAGTTTTTAGCCCACAAACTGATTTTTTTGTTGTAATATCTTAAGACTCTATTGGGGTTAAGGTAAGCAGTTAATGACAGCTTTAGAGTAATTTACTTACCAGAAATGAGCAATACTTGGCCTTGGTAGTAGGCACCGTCGCCCGCCCATAAAATCCAGTATATATATATATTTTTTAAGTCTGTATCTTCAGATGGTTTAAAGTTTTTCACTTGTGAAGTGGGCACAATAGCCCTATGATTGTCGACCAAATATCTCACTAATGCAAACATTGTCGACAATTTAAAGGGAAACTTGGCAGGATTTCCCCCTCTGCTGGAGAAATTGCACATTATGCTATTTCAAACTGTGTGAAAAGGTAATGATAAAGCACATGGATTTGTTTACAAGCTAGCTTAACTGTTAGCATAAGTTTGGCAGAACTATGTGGATGTTACAAGGTAAGAAACACGATTTAAAACGAAGTTTCTTGTTTCTCACTTCTCTTTCGGGACGGTAGTCTCAATGTTGCAAAGGTTGGTTTTCCGCCTGGAGACGCTTAGGGAGCGGGGAAAGTCACCATTTTCACCGGAACAGGTCATTTAACCATCCAAATGATTTCTAAACGGGTTTATTAAGTTGAAATAGTTGCCAAGTTCCCCTTTAACTTAACTTTCAGCAATAAACTCTCGCATTCAACTGACAACTAGCTTCTAGCCTGACTGTCTGAAAAGACGTTAGAGGCTACCTCATAAACGGAACGCTGGCACATGCGCAGTTGGTACCAATAAAGGTTCCAGAGCGCTACGCTCCGCTCTAGAATCTTTGGTCTCTATGGTGCAAACATGCAACGCAGACCAGCAGCTGGTGGCAGAAACCTTGTCTTCTGGCCGTAGACAAATGGTTCTGGCCTATTAATATCCGGGTGTGGTCCATACAATGATCACTGTAGAGATTATGATTATTGTTTGGTTACTTATGTTACGGCCCAGGCCGCTGTGTCCTAACTCCGCCCATTGGCACTGACGTGCCTGGGTGCTTGTTTCCCCTGTGTGCCCAGGTGTGCCTGATTGGGAGTGATATTTAAGATCGGCTCAGTCTGCACTCCAGGCGGTTCTCCTCCTCCCGCTTGGCATTCATTTTGTTCGTGCTACCTTCGTCTCTGTACTGACTTACACTTCACTTTTTAACTAACTAACACTACACTGATTTGCACCTCATCCTTATTCCGAAATATTAGTTTATGTTTAACTTTCTTTAATAAATTAATTTATTATTATTTCAACACTGCGTTGGTCTCCCCTGAATGTACATACTCCGAGCCAGTGTGTTACACTTATCAGATGCTTTTATTCCAATCCACTAGGGCCTATTATAATAACATAAGGATTTATGTGTCACATGTATTAGATACTTTATAAAACATAGTGAATTGGCATATACTATACCACAATAACAATAATAAGTAGGCTAAGTGAAATAGACTATAGGCCCTACCCTACAGGACTTTTGATGTGAACGTGTTTCATTCTGTGACTTCTCAATGGACATTTGTGTCATTAGTCCACATTCATTCATTTTATAATGTATTTATTATTACAGTTTAGCTATGGCAACAAGGAGAAGACAGCTAATTAATGTTTTGTTTGGTATGGATGTCCGGGGGAGTTCCAAACATTTATTCCAAAAGGTGTTTGGTAAAACTTCAGAGACACTTAAATTCCATTTCTATTGTAGTTTTTGAGAGTCATACATAGTATGCAAAGCTCTAGTGATGTGATGGAGAAGGAATGCCCTCAGTGCCACGGTACATGTAAGACACAAGAGCTTAAACAAAACAATTTCTTTATTGCAATTCCCCTTGCTCCGCAAATCCAGTTGTCATGACTCAACACACTCAGCGTGCCCTCCAGAACAGCAGAGGGCACTAAGAAGTCGGCGCAAGGCCGGCTCAGCCAAGCCAGGAAGGAAGTGAGCAGCCATGCTTAAAAGGAACCCTGAATTGTTTGTCGATGCTAATTCATGTTCGCATGCAACAGAAGCTACTCTTTAGGAACCTTATTCGAGACAAAAACTATTTGCGCTTGATCCTGTTTGCCTTTGGACTTGTCTCCCCACTTGTCTCTGAACTTTCCTATTGTCTTGCCCTATCTGGAAACCTTTGCCTTGCTGACTGCTTTCTGTGCTTTGACCATGGACTGTGAATTGGATTACCCTGTAAAAACCGTTGTTTGATTAACTTTGAGTTTGCCTTTTGTTCTCTGTTGAAATTGATCCAGTGTTTGTGGTCCTACTTGATAACTGCTGAGTTTACTTTGTCTATTGACCACTTTCTAATTTATTGAAATTATTAAGAACTATTAAAAACCTGAACTGCATCTGCGTCTGTGCTCTTCACTCCAACCTGACACCAGTGCATCCTTTAGAAATTAGATGATACATATATTTTCAACTACAGAAAAAACAAAAACGCCAATGATTCTATTTCAGACATTTTAGATGGTGACCTATACCAAAAATTAGTGATTATCATAACCCAGTTTTCAAGTCCTCCCCCTTTTCAATTTGGCCAATCCACTGTATGTTAAATGAGCTGCCCCTAAAGTGAGAGGAAAACGTTTGGCGCTAGCTGGTCTGTGGTTTGGGAAGGGACACCCAGAAATCAACAAAAATTTCCTCCACCATTTTGCTGAGGATGCAAAAACGCTAGCTGAAAGAGGGGTTAGGTGGATGACCAAATCTCACAATTGGGTTGTTTCTAAATTAATAGGTTTATGCTGTGTTGTTGACTCTGTGGCAAGACCCACAATGCAAAATACAACGCAGTTCAATGGGTATTTTGGCTGCAGTTGGTGCTACCATCTAGGCCAGTTGGTGTCAGGCCAAGTAAAATACCCTGTGACACAATTTGACATACCCTGACAGAAGTAGCAGAGATATGGTGAGGCATATGGAAAAAGCCCTTAAAGATGGGGTCACCTATAAAGTCAAAGTCTGCTTTATTGTCAATTTCTTCACATGCCAAGACATACAAAGAGATCGAAATTACGTTTCTCACTATCCCACCGTGGAAGTCCACAGACAAACATAACATTCAAGTAAACAATAAAAAGTAAATTAGATGTACCGCATAGCGGTACAAAATATGACCGCCGCTCAGTCCTGTACATCCGTTCCGCGAAAATAAATCACACTTCAATTTGTCTCCATATTTTACTCCATCCCCACTCTTGAAACTTTTGTGTATGCTTGTTTGGCATGCCTGAGTGTGTGTGTGCGGCTGCACAGAAAGTACCCCTACTGGTGCTGAAAAGGTGAATAGATTGTAGAATAGCCAAAGAAGATGTAGAATTGTTATAAAACCTTTAAAATCTCTAAACAATCACAAGTAGGGCAGTTCATCACAGTTCATCCATTGCAACTGGATTGATGAAAGGTCACTTACACCTGTAGGCTACATTGTATTTGGGAAAAGCAAAAGGTTTCAGCATAATGTTATTTATTTATTTATTTTTATGTATTTATAAACAAAAACATCTCTGTCAGTTCCATGCCGTTTTTCAACAGCTATCAAAAACAAAGGTCATTTTGGATGGATGGATTTTTTTTGTGAATGTTTCTTCTTCTACATAAGATTTTAGTCATCTTTAGTTCATGTAATACTTTATTGTCAATGCACAAATTAAGTAACAGTAGTCTGAAACGTTATTGTTAATGCACAAATTAAGTAACAGTAGCCTAGTCTGAAACGAAATGCTGTTTTACATCTAACCAGTGGTGCAAATAACTGACATGTCCAAATGGGCCTTGATGAAATGCGCCGCTAGACTGTTCATACACATTTTAACGGGCCAAAGTTGAAGAGCTTTTGTCCGTTATTGTTAGTGCAAATATAGGCTGATTCATGTTCCCTTGCATTGTTTAACTGAGGTCCATGGCTAGTCTGGCTTTCATCAGACCAAGCTCAATCTTTTAAGAAATCAAAAATAAATATGGGGCAGATCAGGCTGGGTTCACCCAGCCTAGTCCATAGGCACCGATATTGTTTAATTTTTCGATTGAGATATACACGCTCTGGCTATTCTAAATGCAAAAATGCATCAGGGAGTTATGACAAAACGGTAACTAACAAACTAGATCCTAATAGAAAGTTGTTAGCTTCCCTAAGCTACAGGTAGGATTATAAGGTAGGCCTATTGACAACATAAATGGTCAATAGGCTATGCTGGCTTACACAAATAAAATCTCCTTTGGAAACCAATGGCTTCGCCTTACAGTATCAAGCGGACTTAAACTGTCATATCATTGGGCGAAAAGTTGTAATAACATTCACGCGAGCTCCATGAGTCAAGGAAAGCGCTTGAATGAAGTAGCCACTTCTAAATGGGACCCACTACACAGTAGCTTAAGGTGTTTTGCTAAAGCAGCCATAATGAAATGAAGGTGTCATTGTTTGGATACTTCACACACACGCGCTTTTTTTAATTTCACAGACTACAACTACCAAGCTGTAATCAAAGCACATCGATTCCCCTCTCACACCCTGCACGCACTTAAAACAAAATAAACAGGCTGCCTCAGTCTCACGCATGTATAGGCAAAACTGTATCAGACCCGTGTAACGTTGGTAAATCTTCCATTGCACAGAATGATTTTGTAGCACGCGTGCAATAAATGACAGTCGAAGATACAAACAGTGCTGCTATACATTTGCTTGGTATAACCGCATTTATAGTTTTCTACAAATGCAATAAATCAAATGCCTCCATCACTCAACCAACGCTTAACGGTAACATTACCTAGGTCCTTATTGATATTACAAGATTAACGCATTCCTGCAGTAAAACCAAGCATGTCCGATAAACATCCTCAGATTTATTTCGGCTTCAAGAAGAAATGGGTATTACACTTCATGTGAACATCGCCCTATCCTTATTAGATGTTCGCTGCGGTAAATTACAGTCCTTGTATGAAGCGCCCATTGTTTTTCCAACCCACTTTTAATTTCCAACAAAATTACGCTCTCACTGCAACGATGCGCCATCTAGTGGACAAACGACTACTTTTCGCCAATACTGAAAATGCAGCCATGATGATGATGATGAATATTTATTTTGGCTTTCTTTTTATTTTCATTTTTTTACCGGGGGCAAATCACAAATGAGTGATTATGAGCCAGGTTGATGTGGCCCTTGAGACCAACATACCATAAAAGATTCACAGAGAACTGTGTCGCCCTACCCTCCTTTCGGGGTCCAGTCCAGCGGGGGCTGCAGATGAAAAAAAAAAAATGACGGTTCCATGCTATCCATGTGGGGGTACATGCTCACCAAGTTTTGTGTACCCGGTCTTTCAGTGTCGGGAATCCTTGTTGGTGTATGCGTCACTAAATGTACACATAAATTATTTTATTGTAAGGCCCCCATGAACGAAAGTACACAAAACTTGGCATGCATTCAGAGGGTGTCATAATGATCCTACACTTTTAATTTCGTGCAGTTTTGACCTTGTCAGTCAGAGATATTGAGATGAAAACACCTAATTTTTTTGCTTTTTAATTTTTTAACTAGGTGGCGCTATACATGAAATAAGTGTTAATGGGATGGGTTGACATGCCCCCTTAAGACCAACATACAAAAAAAAAAGGTGGACCTCCTAGGCCCTACGGTTCTCGAGATATTCACAGAAAACTGTCTCCGGCCACCTACAGGCCAGTTGGTGTATAGTAACATAAATTAATTTATTGTGTGGCCCCCCATGAACGGAATTCCACAAAACTTGGCGTGCATACAGAGGGTGTCATAATGATCCTACACTTCCAATTTCGTGCAGTTTTGACTATGTTAGGTCACAGATACCTTCAATTACACCACCTCATTTTTACTTTTTTTGTGTTTAACTAGGTGGCTATACATGAAATGAGTGGTTATGGAATGGGTTGACATGGCCCCTTGAGATCAACATACAAAAAAAAAATGGTCCTCCTAAACCCTACGGTTTTCGAGATATTCACAGAAAACTGTGTCTGCCCTACCCTCCTTTCGGGGCGTCCAATTCAGCGGGACCGCTTCGCTGCGCGGCGGTCATAATAAGAAGGCACATACAATGAAGAAATAAGAGCAGCAAAATTGGGTTGAAATTGTGCAATTGTGCATAGACAGTCAATATAATACTGGGTGATTCTCACGAAATCCAGATTTAGAAGGTGTCCAGCATCAGAATTTTTAAAATGCCCTTGAAGCCAATTTTCTTTTTGCACATATAAGATTAAGGTATGAACTTACTATAACCATTATTTTCAGATTTAAAAAAATATTTCCTATATATTTATTTACATTTTTAGATGAAGTCCATAAAAAATATTACCGCAACATGACATTACATTAATTATATGGTTAAAAATGTATATTTTTGGCTAATATTAAAATAGACTCTTATTACTAATGCTCAAAGCTATGTAAAACTCTGAAGAGATTACTTTTTCATAATTATTATTTTTTGTAATTTCCTTATTTTCTTTCATTACCGAAACATACATGATGATTTACAACTTATTTTATTTAATTGTTTTACTAAAAGATAACATACACATTTTTTATGTAGCACACCTTAAGTAAGTAGTGTTGTATAATATGTATATACATTTTAAAACAAAATATGATCATCTAATTATTACTAAATTTGTAAAGAAGATAGATGTTTCGGTAATGAGAGAGCCATTTCGGGAATGAGGATCAATGTTTCGGAAATGAGATTTAGTTTAATACATTCACTGTTGACAAAGTGGTTTGATGCCTAACCCTATTTTATATATTTAAAACACAGATTTTTTTAAAAAAAGAATATTTATTTCATAAACAGTGTTTCATTTTCTCATTTATCTTAATCATCACAGTGCCATGCCTTGTGTTAACAAGTGTTGTGTATACAAGTTACAATCTTGCTCATACAAAATGTCATGTAGCCTGCCCTATGCTGTAGCACTAACAAATATACAACCATTAGTCTGAATATTATTATTATAGTATAACATACAATCATGTGTTCCTGAGAAAAACATTTAAATGTAACAGCATCATGTGCTCTTGTAAAATTATTTTATTTTAGCTATAAAATATTGTACCTGACATTCTATCAACCACACAACCTTTTTTCTGAGAATAATTTCATGTAAAAACTTGAACAGCTGCAACTAAAACAAACAACTGGAACCACTGCTTTGTACCAATTATGTTTTCCCTCAACTGTAACTCATGAGCGTTTTTTGTGTTTTGCCCATATGTCAGGTAAAATGCAGAAATGTCTAGCAGAGGAGGTGACAGGCAGTGGTTCTGGGATTATGTCCCGTATGTCCTGACGATAGACCCTTTCTCCTGGAAATCTGATACTTGGCACATAAAAGCGGTTTCCCCCTGCACAAGTCATGGTGTCGACTTCATACTGCCCTTCAGCAATCTGTGTTACAGTGCCGGGGAACAAGTCACCATCGTACTCTACCAAGACCCACTGTCCAACCTCTATGGTCTCGGTTCTGTCAGGGTCCTCTTCACCTTCCTCGGAGAGCACATGGCTATGGGCAGAAAAACACTCGCAATTTCTTCCACAAAAGCAGGACACCTCCCGTGTGTTGATGACTCCTGCTTTTGTGGAAGTTATTTGATGTATTTTCATGGTTCTAGGAACAGTTTTCGGGTTGGGGGGAACTAATTCACAGCTGGCCTTTATTTTCTCCTCTGACACTTGGTACAGAGTCACTGATGAGTTATTCTTCAGCTGCTCATACAGAGACTCTGCATCAGGAATACTGGTCCCATACGAAACGATTCTGTCCGCAACATTCTTCAAGGCCCCACCTACTCCATCTGGTGCACCTTTGCCATGTGATGCCTCAATAAAGTTCCAGGTCACCCATTGAAATCCATGCATAAAGGGCACAGTGGAGGCTAGATAGAAAGATGTTTTGTTTCTATACTGGGAAGTTGGGCCATCTGAAATGAAATGTAGGTTGTGGACTTCAGGATATGTACGTATACGTATAAAGATACGTATGTATCTTAGCACTGGGTCAAGATGAGCCCAGGTTGCCACTGCATCGTGCTGTAAGCAGTCTGAGAGGGATGCAAAGGCTTCCACTCTGCCCCTACTGAGATAGTGTGGAGGGTTACCTGATCATTCCCAGTTCCAAAATGGGTGTCTTTGATTTCTTTGGCATATTTGCAGCTGTAATTTTCGCTGTAATCCACATGCACAGCAACAGCATCATCTGTCAGGGTATTTTTCATTGCTTTCAATGTCAAATATTGGTGCTTGACATTAAACATGTGAATGGCAAAACCTGGAAGGTGTTCTCTTGTTAGGGCCAGCAACCGCTCAATGGATGAGGTACGCTTTTCAAGGAAGGTTTTCTTTGTTTGCCTTTCCTCTGTAGATCCATCCTTGAGGGTCTTTGTTACAGTGAAAGCAGGGGCGGATTATGAACTTCCGGGCCCCTGGGCCCAGATGTATTAAGGGCCCCCCACTTATTGTCATATATGTGGGAGGAGGGGTTGGGGGTCCTCCCCCAGAAAGATTTTAATTTGTTTGATGTGATTTCCTGTATTCTGGTGCATTTTGGGGATGACCAATACTAAATTCAATCAGATTCATGGCCTACATCCTGATTTGTTGATATTGAGGCAATGATTCCATCCAAAGGCTTGGGCTTCAGGGCCCCCTGACCCCTTGGGCCCGGTAGGCCTGTGCAGTAATCCATCCCCTGAGTGAGAGGATCTAAGAATGTAGGAAAGGTCTTTTCGATGCATTTTTGACATCTGCCATACATGCAGGACATGTTGCCAGTGTCACACACACTGGACTGCACAAGATCCTCTGGGCTTGATGTTTCAATGATTCCCAGTTGTTCCATTCTTTTTATTTTAAAGGCAATGTTCTCGTGCATTTTACATGCACACGTCTCTCTGTCTTTAACTTTCGGCCTAATAATCCAAAATGGCCTCAATCTAAAGAACTGAGCTTTGGACACTGTTTGGTCAGGATGTTCAGTAAGGAATCGTCGATGGAGTTTTGCCAAGGTGTCTGTGAGTGCTCTTTTTCTATAAATGTGTCCCTTGCGACGAATCTCTCCAGCCTTGCCATTTATGACAGTCAAGACATCATCCCGATGTAGGAACATGCTCACAACCTTGCCAAGTTGTTTTGCTTGCTATTGATGGGCAGTCTCTTTTTAGCCTCTCTGATCCTGGCCCTTTGTGAAATCTTTGCTGGTAGAATTGCACTTTTTGGTCTAGCCTCCAGCCTTCTAATTTTTCTGTTTAGTGACAGCAGTTGTGTTGTCTTTGCCCCAAGTTTCTCCTCAACATACCTTAACTTTGCTCTTAATTTGGCCATAATCTTTGATGCCCACTCTCTTTTTTTAATGACTGGCCGTATTCTCTGGGGGGTGGATGCCTCCATAGGCCCTGTCAGGTCTAAACTTTCTTCTGCTGGTGTTCTGTTCAGATTTTAATGATTTGTTTCCAGTTCCTGTCTGTTGGTTTCTTCATTTGCAAAGGAATTTTCTGCCTCACTTAATGAAGATGCTGGGGTGAGATCAAGAAGTGCTTGCTCTTGTTTTTTTTTTCTGTAATATTTTGTTGAATTTTTCCTCCATTGTATTTTTTTTCTCTCATGCTGTCTCCTAGTGAGGTCCTGAGTCAAAAACATGGTCAATTTACGCTTCCGATACCTGGAAAAGGAAAAATTAATGAAAGGTGAAATGCCCTAACAGTAAGCCCTGACATAAATACAATAGTGTGTGATTGTAAACATGCGCAATGCGCATACACATGTCTGTGTGTGAAAGAGAGTGAGAGAGTATTTGACTGTGTGAAAGAGAGTGTATATACAATATATAATAATTATGTCAGCCTTTTTGTGTGTGTGTGTGTGTGTGTGGCCTACTGGTTAGCACTTCGGACCTGTAACCGGAGGGTTGCCGGTTCGAACCACGACCAGTAGGCACGGCTGAAGTGCCCTTGAGCAAGGCACCTAACCCCTCACTGCTCCCCGAGCGCCGCTGTTGATGAAGGCAGCTCACTGCGCCGGGATTAGTGTGTGCGCTTCACCTCACTGTGTGTACACTGTGTGCTGAGTGTGTTTCACTAATTCCCGGATTGGGATAAATGCAGAGACCAAATTTCCCTCACGGGTAATCCAATGTTTCCCTATTATCACCCTGTCCCCTAACCTCTCTCTCTCCTTTCTTCTGTACTCCTCAAGTAACACTGGATTGCTGTATATCTTTTCCCTATGCTTTGCCACCCTGTCTTTCGCTGATGCCTTTTTCTTTTCAACTGATGCTTGCCTATAACAAAATACACAATAGCCATCTTGAATGTAACATTTCGTAAAAAGACATAGAAACACGTTGTTTCACACAGTGTTTCCCACAGAATTGAATTCTATTTGCTGTGGTAGGTTTGCAGAATTAACTCGAATGCAATAGTTTTTAGCAAATAAGTGCAGCGCGGTTATGATTTTAACCAGATTTAAGCACAATTTAGTAGAACCCGGAAATTCATTGTGTGGTCAATGTATGGGAAACACTGTCACAGTAAAATGATTTAATATTAAATTATATTACATTTATAGTAGGTGGCCTGTACTGCATTCACACAGTTTTTTGTGGAATCACTACATGAAAATGAAAAATTAGTGACCCCTGCCGGGGGGGTTGTAATAGCTATTTCGTTTAGACAATCTGTTCAAGAAGTGTTTAAGGCAAGTATCAAGTTATATTGAAATGAGTAAGAGTTTCATGAGTCTTCATAAGTCTCATTACCATTAGTCTCATTCTCATTACCGAAACATTGAGTCTTTTCACCGCAACAGGCCCTCAATTGTTGCGGTGGATGATAATGGTGTTGCGGAGGATGAGTGACCTTAAACATTCTTGCTAACTGTGGAAGCACTATGAGGGTTAGCTAAACTTTCCCGCACTTTTTACATTTAGACCATAATCGGGTATATAATATTACAAAATTAAAACGGCAACATTTTTTAAAACTTCACAAACTCATGTTTCGGTAATGAGAACAAAAAAGTCGTGTAGGTACTATGACAAACAACATTTTAACTTTTACCTGGAGAGAAAAAATAAGAACTGCTTACCTGGTAGCCATCTTGAGTGTCACAGTCAATTATGTCCCTTCCAACAAAATTCCTTGAAAATGCAAGTTCCTTGAGGACTTAAATAATGATTGAAAATGAGAAGGATGAGAAAATTGGTCTTGGACACATTTATATTCATTATTATTATCACAACATTTACCAATGATCACCAAATACCACGTTTCTTTACTGTAAATATTTATAGAATAACATGCACTAAAGCTTTTTCTTTTTTTATATTTTTTAATTATTAATATTTCCATCTCAAAGACCCCAAATCCAGTCATGGACATGTTGCAGTAATGAGAAATGTCCCCTTAAATGTGGAAAAAACAACAAAATTGGTATTTATGATGATATTTGAAATTATGTGCAAAATAGTACATGGAGAGATGTTTATAACCATATCCTTCTTATTTTGATAGCATTTACTTTTATCGTCAAAATGCTTCATGACACCTTATGAGTCTAATTTCGCGAGAATGACCCTAGTGCAAAGTCAGGCCAATAAATGGCTGAGGTAGTTCTGTTTGACCTAAGTAAGCAAGAGGCATAGTGGTGCAAGTTATGTAAGAGCAGCAGAAGTGTGTTGTGTTTTCAGGACAACAGCAACAAGTTGCAAAGTGTGCAAGTGTTCAAGTGGAGTAGTGCAAGTAGAGTAGTGCAAGGCAGCCATTGTGGGTCCAGGATGTTATGTAGCTGAGGGGGGAGAGAGTTCAGCATCCTAACAGCCTGGTGTATGAAGCTGTTGGTGAGTCTGGTGGTGCGGGAGCGCAAGCTTCTGTTGTATTCAGTGCAGCTTCCGCCCCACACAGTGATACAGCTGGAGAGGATGCTCTCAAGATGCTATAGATGCTCTATAAGGGTATAAAAGGGCCATCTCCTCTTATAAACCTGCCTTATTTTGATATTGTCTGGGGATTCATACCAGATTATATGCACTCTGTACTTCTTGGTGTGACAAGACAGCTGACAGAACTCTGGCTTTCCTCTTCTGGGAGAGCATTTTACATTGGTGCTCCAAGTGCATTGCAAGCAATTGATTCAACACTGCAAACGAAGCACTGCCCCATACGAAATATTGCACAATACCCAGGTTGAATACGTATTATAATGACTGCCAGACAAACAGACAAAGAAGCAAACAGAACATGCTAACAGGCTACCACCAGCAGGCCTCCCCCTAGGCCCACCTAAGTTCCCAGTAAACACTCAGGCGTGGTAGATTTCCGAGGCACATACATACATACATCAAGTGGAATAAAATGAAATAGTTAAACCCAGGAAAAACAGTGGCTTGTTGGACAGGCGAAGGCAATCCTGTAATAAAAAGCATAAATGGTTTGTAATGCTACGTTTGGTAGCATCGTAGCATAAACTCCAAAGTGTATGAAGGCCAGCTTATTCAAATGGCTGCAGTCAGCTGGTTACGCTTTTTAAACTGCGGCACTACTTCCTTTTACTAAATGTAGTGGCAATTAAGACAAGACTAGATCTCTTCAAGACTAGCTACATAAAGGGAGTTGAATGAACTTATGTTTTTAAGACCAGTCAAGATGAATTAGAAGAGCCAATGAAGTTTTACCGGTGTGGATGACTAATAGCTGTGCACACTCTCGCCAGCATCAGCGTTGCTTCTGCCCATAGACAATATCAGACAGGAAACGGTCAGAGCTATAAACACTACATGTTACGTCTGAAGGAAAAAGGGAGCAAGTAAACTTACGTTGCTGCAAACCAGTGTAGATTTACTACTCGCTATTGTGCGAGCAAAGTAGACTTGTAACTGCGTGTACCATTTACTGGTCACTATACACAGACACTAGGCCGAGCTACAAACAAACAATGAACTGTGTTAGGTTCTACTCGATGGGAACGAGTTTAGGGTTAAAGACCAATAGACCAGAGTTTCCGCTATTTTGATGATATGCCGGTCAAATATCCTATTATCCCTTCTTAATTAGTCAAATTGAAGAAAACTGGAGAAAGGCTATGTAGCTTAAAGAATAACATAATCAGGCTGAATAGAATGCAACATGTTCATTAGCCTAACTTAAACATGCCTAACAAGATCTAGCCAGTATCTTTTCATGGACAGCAAGAGTCCGCTTCGTTCGTTGTTTGTTGCTGCTACCCATGTTATCTCCAGTGGTGACTGTTTAACTTACACAGATGCGCACATACAAGAATGAGCGCTCACACCACTACCCCCTAATGCTATGCCTCTTTATTTGATAACAATAAATTAAGAAATGTTTCATATTCTGGGAAATGTTTAGTTTCTTTTTCTTTCGGCCGTTTCTTTCAATGATACCGTTTAATTGTGCCAGAAATTATCCGCGGACCAGCAATCTCCTCGTCGAGTATGCCTCGTCTGTATGCTTTGGGTAAAGAACACTTTGCATGTCCAGTGTACACGGAGAATGACAGTGTCTTGGAACGGCCGCACCCCCCGCAACTCCACTTCCAATGTCACTGATTCCGACGGATACGCCCGACACTTCTGCTTTTTATCTGGTGGTGGTGGAGTTGACCGGACATCTGAGGCTTCAGACGTTACCAATTTATCATCATCCATCGCGTCTGGCCTCTGAAAAAGCTTTTAAGGCTAGTCTGCCTGGGCCTGGCCATGTTTGAACCGCCTCACTCATTTGTTCGTTGTTTAACATGGACGTTTTAAGCCGCGTGCGCTTACTATTTGAAATGCAGCATAGACTATGCGTGTTGTTTAATAGCTTACTTTTCAAACGGTAGAGCCTGTTCATTTAAAAACATAGCTAGAGGACGTATAATATAGGCTTACATATTAAGGCTTATTCTCAAATTCAGATTGCGTTTGGGGACGGGATTATTAGCCAATTTCAATTTCGGACAATTTGACCGGAGAGATTTAATTTTGTCCGACATTTCATTTTTTTCCCGGCCATTGTCCGGTAATTACCGGACAACGGAAACCCTGCAATAGATGTAACCTTCCAAAAAGACTCACGTTCTCCTGTTTGCACAGCTTATTCCACAAGGCTCACTCTTCAACGCACTATTGTTCTCCTGTCCGCATCTCGCTACATATTTAAAAGGAAGCGCTACTTGTGCCACCTGATCTAAATAATCAGTGTCATTGGGCCGGCCTTCAAGCTGCGCTTCCTGTCTCAACCACCCTACCCACTACATGAACATCTGACTCCCATTTGTCGGCCAGCTTGTGCTTTCCTCGGAGCCGAACATTCCTTACAAGGACGCGATCACCCGTCTCAAGAGTGGACTCAACAAATCCGGTAGCTCTCCTCTAGGCAGCCTTTCAAGTCATGCACATATTTGGAATGTCAAGTCAAGTCAGTTTTATTTTTAAAGCGCATTTAACATGCACAGAGTGCAACCCAAAGCGCTCCACGAACAAGACACAACAAAAAGACAATGGAGCGGATGGAGTGGCGTAGTCGCCAGCATACCCGTGACACCAAGACATACAACAAAACAAATAAAAAGTAAAAAAAAAGAAAGAAAATACATTTAACTTTTTCCTTCCCATGCGTTGAGTGCCAAAACGTAATATTAATTTTACGTTTTTTTTTTTTTTTAATTACGAAACTAGACACTCTAACACACCTTATATGTGATTTTGGGAACTCTGTGATGAATGGAAATGAAATATATGACGATCGAAAACTCATGAAAACGCACAATCTGGACATTTTATCATAACTCAGTTGCCGCTTTGGGTCGAATCAGTGACGCATGCACGTCAGGTCAAAACCAGGCCATTTTCGTGGGTCTATCACTAGGTGGCAGTCTCGCCAGGTCTCGCTGATCACTTCCCGGAAAGTTTACACAGTAAACTTAGTAACAGGTAACACCTCATATTTCATGAAAGACGTTATATATCCATTTCTAGAAAAAAAACAGCGATTTTGATGAAAACTAGCCACTGTTTAGCTTGGGATTTCTAAGGAACAGAGGCGTGTAGAAATACACGGTTTGCACTCACTGAGAGCTTAAAGTCTCACCTTTTAATCGAGCCATTGTATGTGTTCATAGCTATAACACAGAATATGCTGTGGCTGTACAAAAATCATCAACAATGGTCTAGATTGCTGGCACTCTAGGACAAAGCTCCCGAAAACAGCTTGGGCATTCAATGAGTTAAAAAGGGGGAAAAAGTGATGATAAAATTAGTCCAATTTCCAAACCAGCTGAAAATGTCCAAGGGCAGTGATGACCCGTATAAATGGCGCACTGTGTCTTCACAACCGATGCAACGCCAACAAAGTTCTTTACAACTGACCAACCCGGTGAATTCACTGGCAGTCTGGAGATAACGTTAACGTTAGGCCTTGTAGACTGCAGTCTGGAGATCACTGGGAGCACAGTCTGAAGTCGTGGGCGATCTTGTAGATCCGCAACTCGGTGGACTTTTAACAGCGACCGTTTGTTGCTCCTTGAGATTGCAGCTCTTCAACGTTAACGTTAGTCTGCAGTTGGCATGGCAGCTCGCAGGTCATCAACAGCTCGGCGGCCACGGCAGATCTTTCGCAGAGTAGCCTAGGTCCAGCTGTCCCGAGAGATCCCCTCGACCAGACAGTGAAGTGCAGCACCGCTCACGGATGGATGGAAGGATGTCAGAGGCCCAGCTAGGGCAAAAGCTAGCCATAGCAAGCTCCCAATGGACAAACGTCAACGACATCACCTGACTTAGAAGCAGTAAAAAGGACTAAGAATAACACGAAAACTATCTATAATAACGTAGACAAACCAATACAAAAAATAAACATGACATTACATAAAATTATGAACATTACATAAAAACAAACAAAAACATGATGCCAGACAGAGCAGCATGTCTCGCCAGCGTCCCCGTAACCTAGCAACCTGTCTGCTTGCAGACAGACCAAATGCCAAATCAACTGGTAAACAAGGTTGTCTACCGAACATTAATTCATAGGGACTGAACCCAGTCACATCACTCCGAGTACAATTATAGGCATGCACCAGAGGCTTAACAAACTCTTTCCAATTACATTTATCCTTATTTTCCAAAGTACCCAACATCTGGAGGAGGGTCCGATAGAATTGTTCCACTGGATTCCCTCTGGGATGATATGGGGTGGTCCTGATCTTTTTAATACCAGCAATGGAACAGAGCTCTTTTATAGTGCGAGATTCAAAATCGGGGGCCCTGGTCGCTCAGAAGTTTTTCTGGAAAGCCATAGTGCACCAGAAAGTTCTCCCATAAACACTTGGCCACAGTCTGCACTTTCTTTTCGAGTAAGCACAGCAACTGCGTACTTCGTGAAATGTTTGGTCAGGACTAATATATTTTATGTTGCTCCGGTCAGGCTCCAACGATAGAAAGTCCATGCAGACCAACTCCAATGGTCTGCTGGTCTTGATATTTAACAAGGGAGCTGCTCTCTCATTTGCGGCCTTCCGTGACACACACAATTTGATCTTCTGCTCTACACATGCGGACATTCTAGGCCAAAAAAAATCTTGCTCTCACTAGGTCAAGAGTCCGCTCTTTGCCCAGGTGACCCAAATCGTCATGTAGGCTTCTCAATGCTGTGGCTCTGAGTTCACTGTGCAGCACTAGCTGATGTGTGACTTGCCCACGTTCTTGTCGTGTTCTGTATAACACACCATTCCTCAACTCTAACCTCTTCCATTCTCGGAGCCACAAAGCAAGATTTGGGAGGTCTTGTCTCAAGGAGGAAAAGAACGCTTCTTAAGAATGTTGATGAACAGCTGGTGGAGTCATAGCCTAAACAAGGTGAAAAAGAACGCTTCTTAAGAACGCTTTCTGATTGGTAAATACGCAGCCGCGTGCCGCACTCTAGGGCCTCGGCAAGTTGATAACGGTTTAACACCAAGTCAGAATACAGCTTCAACAGCAGCAATAGATAGATCTATTTCTGAGCTTCTACGACACCTCGCCAGCGAGATGGAGCGCCGGTGTGAACGCGGTGTGTCCAATGTTGGTAGTGGTGGTAGCACTATTAATGTGCCTGTGGACTCAACTGCTCCCGCCCCAGTCCAGGGAAGACACCCTGTCGACAGTAAGTTATTAAGCTGTTATTGTATGTTATTATGTCGACTAAAGTTAATGTTAGCATCACTCGATGTAATGTTAGCCTAAAGTTAAAGTTAAAGTCTCAGGGGTCTTCAACGATTAACGTTAGCTCGCGAGCTAACTGACTTTAATGGTATTCTAGCTTAGCACCTTTTTCTGAGTAACGTTAGCACCAGAGCCATATATCGGAATGTCACATATTACCAACCGTCCCGTATGTCCAACCTCTTAGGTGTATATCCACAAGTTTCCTGGGGTGGTTGCTGGGGAAACGTTTGTGAAACTTTTGTGGGCAACACTTCCGGTGGAATTGTGTGGCCGTCCACTGCACCCGATGCCTCAGCTGTGTATTTTGCTGATCAGTTGTCAGGCTAATCGCATCGCTGTATTGTCACGTTGTTGCTGAATAATATTATGCCTTTAAAAAGCTCGGGAACAACGTGTGCCGTTTGAGGATGTACTTACAACCGCACAAAATTAAATAATTGGGTGAAGAAAGCATGGTTCGTGCCAGAGATGTAGCTACAGCTGCCATCCACTAAATGACGACACGAGGCTAAAAGAAATTGGCTGAAAACCTGAACTTAAAACATCCCCCGAAATGTTGTTATGTAGTATATGTTATGTATGTTCATTATCACTGTGCTAACTGAAGAAAACCTTTACCCAACGCTTTATTTGGGTTATGAGAAGCCACCTGAGAGGAAGCAACTAAGAGTCGTCAGGATGAGTGTCGACCGTCAAGTCTCAGCAACAGGTAAACTAAGCTAGCCTAGTAGGTGGCTAAATGTGGTATTGACACATTTTTTTTAATGCAACAGTACGGTAGCATAGAGTATACACACGGTGTTAAAGGCATCCTTGATTTTCTGCGCTTAAAGATGTCTTACGTTATACTTAAATGGTCATAGATAGTTATCTTGAAAATGCTAAACGACATGGGCTACGAAGTAATGATTTACGACGTTGCTATTTACGAAAGTCAACATCCAAACTTTCATCCTTAATTTAGAAATCATCAAATCATAGGTCAGTGTCCCAATTAGAATAACCTGGGAACCTATAACCTATAGGGAACACAGAGATTAAAAACCTTAACTAGATCTATTCTGTACACGAATGCATAGGCCACATCCAATTCTCTCCATCTTTAATATGACTCCATCTTATTATTACCTGCAGACCAAGCTGTGTTGGTGTTTCAGCAGCCTCAGGCCTTCAAGGATGCCCAACCACAGTGGATGGATACAGCTGTGGAGGAACATACCTACTCTAAAAGATCCATCATGTATGTGACATGACCATCACACCTGCCCCTGAGATATCACTAGATTCATCTAATCAAGTTGTCTCCGGCTCTGCTCCCACCTACTTGGATGGACCTCATACAGGCATAATGCTATCTCCCGACCGTTGCACTCCTCAAACAAATGACGCTCTGCCACCGGTACGTTCAGGCCAATCCAAACTTTTTTCATCTGTTGTTCCTTGTTGGTGGAATGCACAGTTCCTATTAGAGCAGGGACATCCCTCTTCATCTTCAAAAAACTCCTGAATACCCAGCTCTTCAGAGAACATCTCCTTTCTTACAGCTAGTCTTGCTGATCCTAACACCTACCACCTCACTAGAACTGACACTTGACTGTTTAAAAACAGCACTCACTGATGCACTTATTCCTATTGTACTCTCTGATGCACGTATTCCTATTGTAGGCCTACTCTACCTTGTTAAAAATTGTCTTAGAATTGTTGAGAGAATTGCTTTAAAAAGCTTAAACTGTTTACCATGTTAATCGCTTTTGGCTAAAAATATGTCAGCCAAATGTAATGTAATGTAATGTAATGACCAGTGTTCAACACTCTTGTCTCCTGTCTACAAGGTTTTGCACCAGTCAGGTCAGTAACACACTAAAAGCATTGGATAGAGGTCCATGCTGAGCATAACAAAGACCTCATTCCATGGCTGCCCCGTGACACAAAAAAAAAACTATACCAGTTTTTTCTGCAACATTTCCTTGATGTAGATGTGTATTTTTGTATATTATGTTGATATGTGCCTATATTACTATTTGTCTACTGAATGTAAAAGTTACTATTACATGTCTATTTGTTCCTTCTACTGTACATGTATATTTGTTGAATGTAGAGAGAGCTAACCTACCAAAGTCAAATTCCTTGTGTACCGTAAGTATACTTGGCCAATAAAACTGATTCTGCTTGCAAAAGACTGTAACACATTTAAAACATTCAAACAACACAACATGTAGTCAAATCACTGTTTGACCGTTCGAACTAAGTTTATGCAAAACAGGACACCACCCATCTAGCTGAACATAGCGAGAGATCCAACTGGGCGGCGTAGCACTATCCATATTGGAACGTTTGACCATAGCGAGAGATCCAACTGGGTGGCGCGGCGCTATCCACATTGGAACGTTTGGGCGGCGCGGCGCTATCCACATTGGAATGTTTGAACATAGCGAGAGATCCAACTGGGCTGCGCGGCGCTATCCATATTGGAACGTTTTAAAAGAATTAATAAAAAAAGATTACAAAATCTTTTCTAAAACGGTTACTATACACATATAGTAAAATGTCATAAGAAATAAAGTTACAATAACGACAAATTGAATGGTTTATTCATAGATAATCATTCATTGTTTCACCAAGAAATATTTCCTCTATCAGAGTGGTTGCCAAGCAATGCCTAGACGCTCATTCATAACTTCAAAGACTGGAACTAATCAGTTTTAGGCTAAATTAATTTGGTAAACAGGACTGAGAAGTGGAAGGGTAATATGAAATTCATATGTATGTTATTACTGCTGTCATGGTGTACCGCAAACGACATCACCCGTTATTTGGCAGAACTGGATGTCTGTTTAGTTAATACAGAAGCCGCTCTGCAAAGTAATGACATAAATGCATTAGAGCATAATCATCGCCTCCTTGAGGAACATTTACGTCTACTAATGACTATGGCTGACATTTTGAGTCAGGTAAGTTAACACTGTAGCTAATAGGATAATTACATTAGCTACACCCAAACATTGTGTTGATAAACGTTTGTGTACAGGACAACAACCTCCTACATGAAATAACCGAAATGATGAATGGAGTGAAGGAAATGTTTACTCAGGCAGATGTCATTCTCCACCCCCAAACAACTTCTTCCAATGTAGGCCTACTATTACAACAAACGGGTGGACGTCCAAGGTATGGTGCCTTGCAGTTTGTTCGGTGTACTATAATGATAACGTCGTTAGCGTTATAATCTACACAGATATCAAACATTCTGGTCTGGCATATATGTGACATTGCTGGCATAATTTAGAGGTAACGTTAGCCTAGCAATGTAGCCTAAACTTTGGCATTAGCATAATAGATACAAAAATAAAACACCCGCAGGTAGATGTGAGCCCAGGTCAACCATTTAAAGAAGCATTTTGCAACATTTTGGTTAAATTCCAGGTATCGACTTTCTAGTGACCAGATATCCCAGTTCAGAGAGAGTGGCATGTCATGGGCCTCAATTGCTGACTGCTTGGGCATCAGCGTTGCAACCCTTTTCCGAAGAAGACGTGAATTGGGCCTACAGAGCTTTCACTCCATTTCCAATAGCGACCTTGACACCATGATCCGGGAAATTATCGCTTCCACTGCAAATGCTGGGGCTAGACTTGTGCAAGGTAAATCTGACAATGTTTAACACTGTTCTCAAAAAGAGGAGATTCAGCCTTAATTTTTGCTATGTCTGTGCCATTTACTTTTCATTTTTAACTGCATTCATTCTTTCCAAGATGTAACTGCCATTGACATGTAAGACCTACAGACAAGACAAATTTCATTGCACTACAATATCTCATTTATTTATTGAAATAGATCTACAGTTGTTGTACTGTTTTCATCACCAAATACGCAATATAGTACTTTCTCTAAATCTGCCTTATTAGATCCATACCTCCAAATAGCAACACAGAACAGACATGGTATCTCTTATGGATAATGAATGATTGCTCATTGAAGAATTTTGCAAAGGAGTTTCACATATAACAGGTGTATCAGAGATTCAGACTTATTCACAGGTGGTAGAGATTTCTTGCATAGTTTCCTTTTGTTTAGCACAGGGAAACTAATATTGTTTGGGGTCTTTGAATGACAGCTGTGTTAACTGTTTTGTGAAAGGGTGTGATAAATGTATGAACCCAATAAAAACGTGTGACACACTTGCAAGAGATGACTTCTGCTGTTCAAAGGTGTTAATGAAGGCCAAGTGGATCCCAATTTCTTTAAGCAGGTCAAATCATATGAGGAAAAATTGTAATTTGTAATGCTGAATAGGTCAAAGTTCAAGTTAATGTAAGTGCAGAAACCGTAAACTCTCTTCTAAAACACGTTCTTGTTCAAGGCTTGCTTGTAAGTACTGAAAAACTGTGAGCTATGTAGCATATTCTGTGCAATTGTTGCTTATCTAAATAGTGTGAAGGGAAGCATCTCCTAAATAGATGCTGCAGAACAGATAACTATAATCTCTTCTAGCACAATGCTAATCGTTGCATCCTGTTTGTGTACAGTTTCATTAAGTGAAGGCATGGTAAGAAAACGGGAAGACATGGGCATATTTTGATTTTCTGTTTATTTCCCGTCTTACAAAAATGGAATTGAATTGAAGTAAAAGTTAAAATACAGTCTTAGCTTCCTTTCTAGAGCTAGTTGGGTAGGAAGGCAGAGCTTGAGACATTAGCTTAAAGCTAGCAAGAGACTGTCACCTCATCATCTGAGAAATGAAAACGAACGTCTCCTTGTTACAGTAGACTTTTCAGCGTTTATAAACCTGACACTTTTATACATTTTTATTATGTTACTCTCGTTAGTAGGCCTATTATCACTACTGACACTGACCTTCCACAGTATTGCTGCTGCATGACTAAACAGGAGCTTTTTAGGTTCTTCATTACCATCATAAGACACGGAGTCAACAATGTACGCAAAAATGCTGTCATACGTTATCCTAGGCAATTTTTTTTAACTTAGTCGTCCCATCCAGTAACTGTGGAGGGCGACAGTATATTTATCTTGCCGTTTTTTTTTTTTTACTCGGCGAGGTTGTGTTCCTACAGTGCAGTGAATGACAGACGGCGATTTTTTACATCGATCTTGTATTAACCGGAAACGATGCCCACAATCGCGCAAAGCATCATGGGGCGGTGGAAACTTGTGGATAGCGTGTGGATATTTCAGGCTGTAAAAGCCCCGGTAAGAACCAAACTAGATTTTGCTCAAATCTACACACTTATGGCTACTAAAATAAAAAATAAGGTTCATTTATCAAATATTATTTTGAAGTATTAAAAAACATTGTTGTTTTAGAATTTTCGAACGAAATGGTTGGTAATTAGTACATTTACGATAAAGTTATACCATTGCTCTGAGTAGCACTAGAAGCTAGCTGTCCGACTGGCTCAAGGAAAATGTTCACAAATCTGATATCAAATTATGTTGATTGTAAGTTATTAAGTCATTATTATACTGCGTATTATGTCGACTAAAGTGAACGTTAGCGTCACTTGATGTAATGTTAGCCGTTATCTCAGTGGTCTTCAACGGTTAACATTAGCTCGCGAGCTAGAACCGACTTTAATGGTATTCTAGTTCAGCACCTTTTTGTGAGTAGCACTAGCTAGCTGTCCTGGCTCAAGGAAAATGTTCACAAATCTGATATCACAGTCAATTGGTAAACATGTTAAAAATTATGTCGATTGTTATTAAGTCATTATTATGTCGACTAAAGCAGCGGTCCCCAACCACCGGGCCGTAGCCGTACGACATGAGTTAAAAAAAAAATGCATGCAAACTAACCTAAATTTAATTCGCAATAATGTCACGTTTTTACATGGCATAGGCCTATATGCAGTTGTTTGATTGCACGCATGTTTGTGTCACAGTCAGGAGGGGTTTATTATTATTATTATTATTATTATTATTATTATGTATAAATGTCTGATGCTGGGGGAAAATGCTTATTTGTGCACAATGAACAATTCCCTGTGATGGACGTTTTCCTGCTTTCTCATGTGGAACACTGTGATTGGTGGATGGACTAATTGGACTGGGGTGTGAGTGTTTGCGATTGGGAGAATGGGGAGGTAAATCCTTTTTATAGGGAAAGGGGAGGTTGTAGTGACTACGGGGGGAACCCAGGGCTGGCCTGATGACGCGACCCTGAAGCAACAGCTGATGCGAGGTGGACTGCTGGATGACTGACCGCTGACGGGTTGATTAAGAGGACGCAAACTAGCGATCCATGAAGGAAAGTAACTTTTGCTTATCTGCTGTCTTGCTGTGTGAGTGGGCCATCGGTCATCTGTCTAAGTTTTAAGAACTGTCCTTTTCCCGAGGGGTGCCGACTTCCTGGAGCTGTGCAGCCTGACTGAAGAGAGGAGACAGCTGATATGCGCGATCGTACGCCTGCTAAAGGAAAGTAAAACAATCATTCTGTCTTAGTGTGGATGGGCCAGCTCAAGGTTTACGAAGTATTAAAACATTGTTCTCCCCCGAGGGCGATTGCTTGCGGGAAGAGCGCGCCTGCCGACAAGGAAGTCTTCTGCGATTTTGGACAGCAGTCTGAGCATGCCCTAACGTCACTGGCTGCAGGGAGGCGGACTCAAGGAGACAGCGCTGCTACACCACCCAGTGCATTGTGGGATTAATTGTTTTTCTTGGTCGGCGCAGGAGGGTGCCGCCGACCAATGTTATTTCTCTGATTGGGGCCAGCAATGCGCGACAGCGGAGGGGGGCGGACTGTGTCATGGTGAGCCCTCCCTCCTTATAACTGCTTGGGCCTATTGCACAATTGTCTACCTGTGTGGCAATTAAGAACAAACTGGACTGAAGTGATTTATTGTGTGCTTATTCCTATGTGGCTTTATTGGTGTTAAACGTATTGCTATGCAATTATGAATGGTACATTCTGGAGTGCTGTGAATAATATTGTTTCTACTAGTGCTAGCCTGTGTGTTGGTAATGCTATTCCCTTTGCTGTGATTGTGTGTGTGTGTGTGTGTGTGTGGGCTATTTTATCTTAAGAGAGTCCTGTGATGTTCTTCTTGTTGCTCAGAGTTAGGCTTCTAGTGGCTTAACTGGTATTGCGGGCACTGTGTGGGTGATATCCTGGACTTTAACAGAGGGTGGGCTCGGGCCTGACACTGTGTACACTTAACATCTTCTGCCGGCTCTGCATGTATGCTTGCTGCTGCTCCCTTGTAATAAATAACTAAATTTATTCAGTGTGGTGGTTGTGTCTCAGAGAGGTTCGAATCTGCATTGTCAAGAGTGGCACGACATTTGCATTTTGCAAGGTCTATTTTCTTACGTCTGTCTGTCCCGCCTTCAACACTTTACATATTGCCTTCAGCGCTGTGCAGCCTCAGGTCAGCTCACTTCACTTGATCAGTTCTTGGCGAACGGTAGTGTCACACGAAGTTAGCTAAACTGCTATAATGAGCAACAAAAAACAAGCAACTGGCCAGAGTGTTTGAGTTGCGAGAGCCGCTGCAGAGATTTCTTACAGAAAAAAAGTCACCGTTAGCTGCACATTTTAGTGATGAGGACTGGGTGTCAAAACTCGCTTACTTGTGTGGCATATTCGGGTTGCTTAATGACCTCAGCCTGTCACTCCAGGGGAGAATGACGACTGTCTTTAAACTGGCAGAGAAAGTCACTGTATTTAAAGCAGTGTGGGGACGAATGGGAACGGGGTGTATTTGATATGTTCCAAACAGTAGTGGGGGTTTTGGGAGAGACTGAGGCAGGGCCCTTTCTCTCGCAGCTGGTGCGCGATCACCTTGAGCGGCTACTTTCCATCCTCCAAAGATCCACGGCAAACCAATGAGTGGGTCCGCAACCCATTTGTCAATATCCAGAATAGTCCTAACTTGTCAGCGCAGGAGGAAGAGCAGTTGATTTTTTTTTTGGATCAAAACCAAAGCAGAACATCCCGAGAGCCGTAAAAGCACTGAAAACGTTGCTACCATTTTCCACCACGTATCTATGCGAGACCGGGTTTTCTGCAATGACTGCAACTAAAACCAAATTGCGCAATCGACTGGACATTTCAAACACACTGAGGGTGTCACTGTCTTCCATCACCCCCAGATGGAACCTCCTTGTTGCAGCGAAACAAGCACAGGGCTCCCACTGATTATATTCGTAATGCACGTTCCCATTAGTTCCCATGTTTTGTTAAGCATGTTCACACTTGATAGATTTAGCTTCAAGTTGTTCAATTTTCATAGTTCATAGGCCTATTGTTACATTTTTACTTCTTCAAGTTCACGTTTTTCACATTTTTAAGAGTTCGTTACCTTCACTGTTCATACATAACTGGAGCTAGTTCTTTTCAAGTAATGCATGCACAACACATATGGAACATCGAACCCCCAACCCACTACCTCCCCACCGGTCCGTAAAAAAAGGGAATAGAACCGGTCCATGGCACATAAAAGATTGGGGACCCCTGGACTAAAGTGAACGTTAGTGTCACTCGATGTAATGTCAACGTAGCCCCTTTGCTTAATGTTACCTCAGGGGTCTTCTTCGGCTAACGTTAGCTCACGAGCTGCCAGTAAGTTAAGGGTAACGTTAGCTCCCCACTAGTTTCTGAATAACGCTGGCTCTAAAAGAAGTTCAAGGAAAATGTTAATACATATGATAAGTCACTTGGTAAATCTGTTAAAATTTCTAATCAGCTATGTAAATATATAACACATTGGTAATATTGGCCTATAACACATTGGTACGTTAACGTTAGCTCTTGGCATTTTCATTTTGTCAAGGTAACGTTAAAGGGACACTAGGCAACGTTTTCGTGTTAATTACTCATCTTCGTAAGTCGGTATATGGTTAAATGACCCGCCGACCGAAGCAGGCAGGCTAAAGAAACGCTAGAGATTGTTGCAAACGTGTGTGTATAATGGCAGAGCCAGCGAAGAAGCAACGAAAACCCTTGACAGAAGATGCAAAGAAAAGGAAAAAAGCTTCAGACCAAGCGAGGGGGAGTTTCGTAGAGAAAAAGCATCAGGCTTGCCTGGTGTCCCTTTAAGAGGGAAAATGGTTGGAGACGACCTGGTTATAGGATGTTAACGTTACATGATAACGGTTAAGTTACCGTCGACTGCTGGTCAATTTCACTGTCATTTGTTGTAACTGTTAAGTGGGCACATTAATGCAAATACAAATACAAACTTTTCAATGCCTCGTTTTATGAGTAAAGAACATGGTTGTACTACTGTAGAAGTTTTGTACCATTCAGGGCATTAGCGGGGTAATTTACAAGATAAAAGTTGGTACCATTACGACTTCAGAAACTCATTAGTTTCTGACGGCGCTACTCGACCAGGGTTCGACCAAGAGAAAACAGGTTGTGGGAGGGTGTTTGGCTCGGGGTCATGGTGCAAAGGACCCTAGGGTGAAATTACTCCGAACCATCGCTTTAACGTTACAGTGCATTTGTTTTAGGTTGCGCTGCTGCTCTGATTACTCAAAAGCTAATGTGGAACTACAGTAGGCTATTCTACAGTGTTTGCCAAACGTATTTATGAGAAAGTGTCTCAACAGAAAATGATAAGAAAATTTCTCAGCACACCACCATGATATTAAACATAAAAGTCAGAAAATGTATTGCCCTATGCTGCTACTACTGCTTGTTGCCTGTTTCATAATGTCTGATGGCCACGCTATTGATTTCACCAATAATGTCCGCAAAACACAGATATATAAATAGTCAGACTAATTAGCAGGGCAGGAAACCAAGGCAAATGACAATTTTCACAAAAGCCACATCAACTCAGTCACTTCAAGCTAGCATACAATCTAGTAGTAACCAAGCACTGCGGTTTACAAGCAGCACAAAAAAACCTTTTGTATAGAAAAGGGCCAGATTACAAGCATGTATTACAAGTCTATGTTATCAAATAAACATGAAACAAAACTTACCAATTCCTGCATAGGCTACTGACCAGCTACGTGCAGAGCTAGCTGACATTATGTGCATTGCTAACATGTAGTCCAGTTGACACTAACTTTACATGATATAATTTTGCTTTTAAACAAAAACGGTCAATATACTGTCCATAGCTATAACCAAAGCCATGTCAGTGTGACATGTACTTTTCCAGTGAATGTCAGTCTGACTGACAGAAGATGCTCATGAAGTTCCTCAAGTCAAATAGATAGTGTCAAAATTGGTGATGAAAGGTTCCGGGTACATAGAGTGGTGAAGTCCCGCCCCTTCTACTTCCGGTCCATGGGACCTATCTTTCAAAAAATTATGAACGGGAGTTAATGGAGAGATAACAATTATTTTTTGGTCCAGTTTGAATTGTGCCACAAATTTCACATATGATGTGTGTGAATTTAAAAGATAATTTTTCACGTCAAGAAAGTACTGTTGTTCGATAGACTTCAAAAGTTATGTTGGTTTTGTGCGAATCCACTCAGTGGACTACATCTCTCGCCTCGAACGATGTAACGCCACCAACGTGAATGAAACGATAAGAGCTGTTATGCTAGTTAACGGTTGCATCTTGCTGCCTGCTATGTCACTTAACAGTATGTAATGTACAGTCTATGGACGAATACAACTTACCTGATGTGTTTAATCCTCTGACTCATGGTATTTTCTTCGGCAAGGAAAGCCCAATTAAGACCTGTTGCTGATATGCTTGTACAATCTAGTGTGGCTGTGAATGAGCAACGTCACTAGCGCGACTGATGGGTTTGTAGTCGTTGGAATTACGATCTTTCATAATGTTGTAATTCAATAGTTACGAAACAAACTGCAAATGTCTTTACATGAAAAATGGTCTTTAAAATTGACAAACATCATATGGGTAATTCAAGGCACAAGTCAACCGGGACCAGAAAATAATTTATTTTTCGCCATAGACTGCCGTTCAAATTTTTTTGAAAGATAGGTCCCGGCAAACGGAAGGAGCGGGACTTCACCACTCTATTGTAGGCCCAACTGCAGTCAGACCTGCCTTCCTCGCCATAATAGATCTTTTCGATTGGCTAATCAGTCAGATGTAGCCATCAATCAACCCGAATCCAAACATATGATTTCTAATGGTTGCTTAGGTACCGAAAACGCAGTGATTCTTTGTGAAGGCCTGATGCGGGCCTTAACAAGGGAAGGCATGCGATTGGATAAAAATGTTTTGCACGCCCTCACTTTGTTCACACAATCTGTCAATCAAATATAGCGGACAGTGGTAGGATATGGTAGTAGCCTAGTTAAGAACGATCGGGAAGGAGAAGAAGAAGTGAATAATAAATGGTAAAGTGAAATGTTATTATAGACACTATTATTTTTTATTCGTTTGAAAATAGTTAGGCCTTCAGAAAAGGCATTGAAGGCCTGACGGTCCGCCACTGGAGTAAAGTCACTTAAAGTATCCAAAGTGCATAATACTCCATTGTACTTCATTCAGTTCTTTACGCCGACACGGCCATGCAGCTGGGTTACCGCCCAGAACTTGACGTCCGTGCAAACCCCTAATTTCTTCTTTACTTTGTGTAAAGTTCACATGCTCAAGCTGAGCCAATCAGAAGCCGCCAGTGACTGTTCGTGTAGTATATATATGCGTGTGTTTGACCTGCCTAGTGTGTGCTGTATTTGCTGTCTGTGTCCCTGCTCCAGTCCACCAATAAAGCTCAGTGACGACATCCTGTGACTGATTCTTCTAGAAACGTTACAGTATATTAGAGTAAACCTACAGCTTCTACATTGTTGGGGATAAATGATCAGCTTGGTGGGCACTGTGTGATGTCAGAGACTTTATAATGAGAAGACACAGCACTCAAATAATCCTCCATAGAAATGTAGTTAGTTTTCTATATAGGTTTGTAACGTCAATATGTCTACACATATTTTGGCCCTTCCTGTAATGTAAGTAACCAACCGCATTGTTGGAAATTGCATGACTGACATTTTGCCTTCTATTTACTTCCCCATCACTATTGTAATAGCCTTGTGCAGTGAGCAAGTTAAGAATAAAGAATAACGTCTTTTGTAGCCTTATTTTAGCGATTTGGGGGGAGATATTTATGCAGTCAGTTTTATTTGTATACAGAAGGAACTATGCAGTTTTTTTAGCTTAATTTACCTTAACTGAACAGCTTCGGAGTCATTGGAATGGGGTAAACGGTGGCCTTCTCGCTTCCCCCTAGCGTCTGTGAGCGGAAAAAACAGTCTTGCAACTCTGGGCCGGCGGATCGCCGGCCTCAGAGACAGAAAGTCTCACGGCCTCGCGATGTGACGAATTGCTTTACTGCACTATACACATACACAGCTGCAAAGTTTTGAGACTTGCTTATCCGGTTGTTAAAGGAACACGCAAACATTTTGGGAAATTAGCTTATTTACTATCTCCGCCAGAGTTAGATACATACCATTCTCATCTCTGTGCGTGCAGCAGACATGGGGGACTCGAGTCACATGACTTGACTCGAGTCAGACTCGAGTCACATTTTTAAGGACTTGAGACTTGCTTGATCAACATGTATAAAAGACTCGACTTGACTTTGACTTGCTATTCATGACTTGAGACTTGACTTAGACTTGAGACAAATGACTTGAAATTACTTGACTTTTTATTTTTTTCATAGATATTAAGAAGTGAACTTTACGTTTTTAAATCTGCTTAGGTTGCATGCGTCACGCAAGCAAACCTGTCATTGTTACCAAGTGACGCAACAGACCAGCAAGTGCCAGATCAAATGAGACAGACTGAGGTAGGCTAACTTGCAAATATGGAAGGCTTTACGTTTATAACCAAAACATAATAATGTTTGGCTTCACAGATGATGTATCTGACAACTCAAAGGAGAAATGAACAGCAGTCTGCAAGTGTGCAAAATAGCGACATAACCACCACACGTTGATTTTCATCCGTCAGAAGTTAGTCATGTTAGATACGTCAAATTTGAGGCATGTTAAGAGTTGGCTTTGAATCTATTATGCTTTTTAGTTAACGCCATATTAGGTTAAAATGTGTGAAATGGCAAAATAAAACATTTTCTTGTCTAAGTTTAATCTTGATATATAGTGAAAATGTTGCCAATGTAACCTAAAGTAAGCACCTCTCTTTCTCCCTCCCTCTTAAACACGTCCCTGTTCCATACGTTACAGCCTAGTAGTAGGCTAACAACAGTAAGTAGGCCTAACTAACTGCCAGCAATCAGCATAGAAAAGTAGCTTACTTCACACGTTAGGCTTATGTATAATATGATATAGCATTGACGGTCCTAAACCCTCCTAAAACCCATTGCGCTGTCGTGCTTGTCAAAGTTTGGCAGTGACTTCGGCGGCAGTGTTTGATTGATTTATTAGTTCACTTTTTCAACATTATTGGGTCCCTGGAGATGTGACAGGTCAGGACAGGTGTAACTTGAACTGTTTGAATATATTTTCATGATTTGATGTAGCTTAGGCCTACCTAATATAGGCATATTGAAACAATAATAGGATATTTTATAATAAGTCTCCTTGAAATACATTTATTTTCATTCGTATACTGTATTTTCCGGACTATAAGTCGCTCCAGAGTATAAGTCACATTAGTCAAAAAATGCCTCATGAACAGGAAAAAACCATATATAAGTCGCAGTTGGAAGTCGCATTTATTTAGAAATGTATTTCACAAAATCCAAAAACAGAGACTATGTAACTGGACTATTGAGGCCAAAAAGATTAATGTTAATGAAGATGAAGAAGGAGTGAAGGTAGCCAAGAAGAGGGCCGCATAGGCCTAATTGTAAAGCAAAAGATTCACTGAAAGAAAATGCCATGTGGTACACCAGAATTTAGCTAAAATGTGGAGAATACAATGCATTCAAGCATTTGGGGCAATGTGGAGTCACAAGCTGGCAGCAGATTAAAGCAACACCAAAGAACTTTTCCTCTGTCAAACGCACTATTTGTTTATCCAGCACCGGCTTTGCAAATAACAATGTCCACAGACAAGGTAGAATATGTTACATGATTTATGAAAGTACGATGTATTGCGACTTCAGATGCAAGTCAAATTTGTAGTTTCTTATGTCTCATTCCATCGAACTACAGATCCGCTACCCGATCTGGCAAACTTGCGCAAACTTACATAGTGCGGTTATAGCCGATAGAGGGCCGCAAAGCGAATGCAGAAGTGCCATTCACTCTGAAACGATTTTGGAAACATTATTTTAAGGTGCAAAAAACTCTTTGGTGTTGCTTTAAATGCTCACGAGACAGAAAAAGATGGTTTTAAAAAGACGTGACCGAAGCAAGCCAGGCATAGATCTATAGTCCCGAAGTTTATTGTAAAGCAATTTACAAAAGATTCACTGAAAGAAAATGCTGATATGGTACATGAAAATTTAGCTAAAAATGTGGAGAATGCAATGCAATTAAGCATTTTGGGCAATGTGGAGTCAATAGCTGGCAGCAGATTAATTGCTCAGGAGAGAAAAGAATACAGTTTTAAAAGGACGTGACCAAAGCGCAAGCCAGGCAATCGGCCTATAGGCCCGACAGTAATTGTAAAGCAATTTACAAAAGATTCACTGAACAAAAATGTTGACGTGGAACATGAAAAGAATGCAATGCAATCAAGCATTTTGGGCGATGAACAGACCAGCACAGACCAGTTTTAATAGGACGTGCAGACCAAAGCTGCAGCAAGCAGGTGATATTATTTCACAAAATCCAAGACCAAGAACAGACAGATGTAACTGGACACATAGAGGCCAAAAATATTGAGAATTCTACAGGGAATGTTAATGAAGACGAAGGAGTGAATAGTGCAAAAGGGCAAGCCGAAGGCTGCTGACGAGTGCCCGCGCTAATTGTGAAGCAATTTACAAAAGATTCACTGAACAAAAATGCTGATGTGATACATGAAAATTTAGCTAAAAATGTGGAGAATGCAATGCAATCAAGCATTTTGGACGATATACTGGCACAAGCTGGCAGCAGAACAATTGCTCGGCTGGCCACCTCCGAGAGAGCGCGAGAAAAAAATATGTGCATTTAAAAACAGGGCCTAAATTTCAGCGCAGTATTGCGGATATTGCGCATAAGTTATTAAGTATTGAGCATAATAATAAAAGTCCCACAACTCCATCATAATGAGAGAAATTCCCACACATGTTACAGTGCTGTCTGATAACATTAATCTAATAATGGAGCGGCCTGAATGCGGGACTATTGACTGGAATAGGACCAACTCTGACTTTAATTGAACCCGATGCAGAGACACACACACGCGCGCATGGACCACTTTGCGGGTGCCTCTCTCATTGCTGAAGTCAAATTATAGTGCTTCTACATCAACTGCAATCGACAGGAAAAGAAACCAAACGTTGAGCGATCAGGAACCGTCAGGAATTTTGTAAACACAGAAGCATGACAGCCCATAACGCGAGAGAACATGGATGTGTTCTCTATTTGAGGAACGTTATAATTGATTGCGGGCGTGAACAGACGGATACAGACACGAAGCGCATAGTAGGCCTACTTTCACTTTCTAGTGTGCGTATTCAGTACGTGAAAGATAATTAGTAGCAAAACAGCGATAAAAATATTAGCCTACATGGCAGTGAGTTTTGTTTTCAAATGTTTTCATGCATGTCTAGATAACGGGTGAGGAATGTTTAGGAGACAGACTATCGTAAATCTTCAAATTATCGCTGGGGTCTTTTTTATTTACGCTGCGCAAAGCACAGCACCTTTATTTGGGGCATAGCTTACTGTTTGATTATATTGCTAAATATCGGGACTGATGGCCACTGAAATCTGGGGGGTATTTGATGGTTCACTATTAAGTTTCATGTAAGGGTGTTGGGATTTCCATCTGCTTATTGCGAGATAAGGCATCCGCTTTCATTTATTCATGGAACGTGTGTTGTGCTGAAATGGAAACCTTATTCAGTCTAAATTTAGTTATTTTTTAATTATGCATGATTTACTTTTTTATAAAATTAGTAGGCTGATGCCTGGCAGCAACAATTGTGTTTAAATGTAGGTTACTGCTTCAGCCTCTGGCAAGCTCAGAAGGGGGCGGCATGCAACTTGTAGCTTGAGAGCAACGTGTTGGAGACTCATGGTGTAAGACAATGACTTTTCATTGGCAACAATATTAAACCAACCAACAATATAAAATATTAAGAAAAGCTCTTTTATGAGTTAAATTGAAACAAAATTATTACTGGCCTTTATTTGTCCGAATCTGAGGCCCAAACAGAATCCTGGCCATAATTTGAGGATTTAGGTATGCACGTGTGTTTCAGGCATAGCGCAACCACTAATCTCTGACGGAAAGTGCACAGAACTTGTGCATTTGAGAGTGCTCTCTCGCGGCTAGACAGTAATGTTTCATAGGGTTCATGTCAGTTAATATGAATTAACATTTAAAAACATGTTCAATTATATATTTTTTTCATATATAAGTCACACCTGACTATAAATCGCAGGGCCAGCCAAACTATGAAAAAAGTGCGACTTATAGTCCGGAAAATACTGTACATTTCATCTTATTCTATAAACCGTTCAGAGGCTATGTGGCTTGAATGAATACAATGTCTATTTGATTGTTACAAATAAAACTCCAGCAGTTCATAACTAGCCTATTGTAGCTTATTTTAAAATGAAAACATGGGTAAATCATCATGAATTTGTATGATTTGGCTATGACTTGACTTGCTTGACCCAAGCTATGACTTGACTTGCTTGACTGTCACAAAAAATGACTTGGACTTGCTTGAGACTTGAAGGTTAAGACTTGAGACTTGCTTGTGACTTGCACATGTGTGACTTACTCCCACCTCTGGCGTGCAGTAACTCAGTCTGAAGCACCCACCGTTAGTTCATTGAGGAGGCCAACTAGCCTATAGCACCCAAAAATGATAAAAGAACTCCAACATTTTTCCTGAATGTTCTCATTCAGGAAAAGCACTGCTACTTTGGCAGAGTGATTTTCACGCAGCACCTGAAAAGCTGCATTAGCAGTGCTTCGCCTGAATGAGAATGTAGTTCCAAGCTAATAATGTTTCTATTTTGTGCCTAGGTTGAAACATTATTGAGTGTGTGTGATGTGATTTGCCCTATACACTGTGCACATGTGTATACAATCGTCAATGTCTCATGTTCCATTTTAGTCCATGTGTTATGTGTAATTGGCTGTGTGTAGTATCCTGACTGTGTGTCCTAATCTCCTACTCAATATTTCAACCACACCCCTAAACATGACCCTCTCTCACATCTTATAAGTCCCACTGTCATCGAAGCTCCTCGCAATGTGTGTCAAGGTAGAGCTCCTTGTTATGTTGTGAGATGTTCTTAGCTAACACCACAAAATGTACTTGATATTGCCATGTAAACATGTATGGTATTATGGTATGCAGTATATCATGACAATCACATGTCATAGTCATCCTGTTTTCAGCATCATTATGACATTATGAACTGATGATCTTAATCTTAAAAAAATTCAGCATATTGATGCATACTGGCAGAGATGATGAATTACACTGTCAGAGATGACTTTCAGGAGGCTTTGGCGAAAAATCTTGTCATTGTTGTCCTGGGAGTTTTGATCAACAGCATCAATTGGATCATAGTTATGACTTACTTGAATAACTCTGTTTTTCACACTGACACAAGATATATCCTTTACATACATTTAGTGATAAATGATATGATCATGGTATCTATATCTGTAACACTGTATGTTTTGACTTATGCCTATCCAATTTTTAACATATCCATCTGTTGCACTTTGACTGTGATTGCTTCAACAACCCACAAGATTACACCGCTTAATCTGGCTGGAATGGCTATTGAGCGTTACATTGCCATATGCAAACCTCTTCATCATGGTCAGATCTGCACGGTGCACAGGACATATATTCTCATTGGCCTCATCTGGTGGGTCGGCTTCATACCTGGACTAACTGATATTGTCATTCTCCTCATAACCAAGCCTATGAGCTTTTTTTCCACTACAATCTTCTGTTATCCCCTAATTTTATACAAGTCAGAATATTACCAGGTTAAGACAAAGGTTCTCCAAGCTCTTTACTTGTCATTTGTGTGGTTGATACTGATCTGCACTTACTTTAGGATATTTGCTGTCGCAAAAAAAGCTAAAGGAGATTCTTCAGCCAAAAAAGCCCATAACACGATTATGTTGCACGGTGTACAGCTTTTTCTGTGTATGTTGTCCTATGTTAGTCCTGTTCTTGATATGATATTAGTTCCTTTTTTCCCCAACGATAGGTCAAAGATAACATTCTTTAGCTATTTGATTACGAGTATAGTCCCAAGACTGTTAAGCTCTCTGATATATGGAATTAGGGATCAAACATTTTCCAAGCGTATGTCAATTTACTGTTTTTGCAAGCTGAGCATTGTTAAAGTGAAGCCTCAGAGAAAACTGTATCCTGGATTATCTACTCAATAATAAAGAGCAAGAACAATATACTTTATCTGTCTGCAACTATTTTCTTTAAGTAACTGTTTGTTATTGTTATTGTCACCCAACTTTTTTTTGTCTAGGAGGGGGTCACCCAACTTTTGTATTCATGAAAACAGCAAAAAATCAAAGTGGCTTGTTTGACTGTTCTGTCGCCATATAACGTTCTCTTTCGTTCCATAGCTGTCAACATTGAACATTGAAAATAGCCTAAGGGAGATTTCCCGGGTTTCTCACCCAAAATACGGGAAAATGTCAACCGTTCGTCCCCGTTAACGTTGGAAGGGTTGGAGCAACAAAGTAGCCTACTTTATTCACGCCTATAGTCTATATTCATTTAGTCAACTTTATACAGCCCTAAAAAGGCTAAATTTACCTTTGGTTTACTTTTAGTTTACCGTGTAGCCTAACTTTTAACAGTATGCATGCTTAAAATAGTAAAATATACTTGTGCTTCAATCATCCACACATCCAGCTCCTAACGTTTTGACAAGCATTTCTACCAATTGACCTTGTTCCTGCCCATCTCTAGCTTTACTGTCTCCATCCTGTTTTTGTTGTTTGCAAAAAATATATAGTATTTATTGGTAACCAGCAACAAGTGCAATTTGTTAATCGCTGTCATTCTCTCTCCTGCGCAAACAAAAATGCGTTCCAAGTAGCAGTGTGTAATTCTGCTTCATAAAGTTGAACAAATACATTTGGTTATTTCACATAAATTGCCAGTTTATGGTCTACAGTGTAGAGTTGGTAAGTTATGGTAGGCCAACTTGGAATGAATATAAAACAGGGGAAATTCTTTGTCTACTCGTAGCTGAGTAGCCTGATGGTAGGCAGGTGCGCACGTAGACATACGGCTGAACACTGCAAGCGCCAATGAATCGTGCTCTCACGACAACCACGCCGTTAACTTAAATAGGTTAAAGCAACACCAAAGAAGTTTTTATGTTGCATGATTTTATGAAAGTACGATGTATTGCGACATCATGCAAGTCAAATTTGTAGTTTCTTATGTCTCATTCCATCGAGCTACAGATCCGCTACCCGATCTGGCAAACTTACATAGTGCGGTTATAGCCGATAGAGGGCCGCGAAGTGAATGCAGAAGTGCCGTTCACCCTGTTACGAGTTGATGAACCACTGAAACAATTTTGGAAACATTATTTTAAGGTACAAAAAACTCTTTGGTGTTGCTTTAACATCACTCTAAGTTCGCATTCAAGCAATTAAAACGATGATTTGAAGACTTCTGTTTCGCTGGAAGGGCAAGGGGGTAACAACAGGACAACACAGAGACAGCCTACATGGCAGGACTAATGTTATGAGAGTATTAATATGGGATATTCTACAGGAAAATATTAAAACGGCAAGACAGCGGGGAAAAGTTAAAATATGTGATAAACCCGGAAAAAGTTGGCATGTTAGGTATGTTTCGGTCCCTGTGATTATTTGTGAAATTGTGCAAACGGCCTTTTCAAGTCATTTGAGAAGGAAGGAGTGGCATGCACGCTCCCAAATTGATGCTCGTCTGAGAAATGGAGTTTTGGATAATGTTCAGCTTCGGCAGCTTTACAATGACTGAGGAAGCCTAGAGACAAGTCCATAGCAACCGGTTCATGTGTTGAATTTGTTATTACCCGGTGTGCTTTGTTGAATGGTCTCAATGTTTTATTGTTTTATTTCATGTGAATACTATTTACTAGAGGAGTAAAGTATTTCAAGTAGGCGAATGCAGATATGCAGGAAGTGTGCATTTAGTTTCCATGCGTATTGTGTTTCCACAACAATGTTAGTGAGTAAATCTACTGAAATGGCCACCATCTTGGTGGAGTGTGATATGTAAGACCAGAAAGCAGAGGTTGATTTAAGAACGTTAGCTCATGTCAATGGGTTTTCATAGCACAAAGGAGCGCCTGCGGAAGACATCGACAGTTGGCCGGGGAGGGTCATGTCTTTTTTGGAAATTCTGTTGGAGGGTCATTGAAAAATTTCTTGCAGGCAAGGAAGGGTCATGCAACTTTTGACTGAAGCACTCAAAATCCCTCCGGTGGCCCCTTTTATAAACTAGATGTACCGCAGAGCGGTACAAAATATGACCGCCGCCCAGTCCAGCACATTTTTTCCACAAAAAGAAATCACTCTGAAAGGCCTATATGATTCTGTCTCACTAAATTGCATTATCCACACTCAATTCTCACTGGTATCTGCTAGACAACAAGTACCAAAACATGATTAGTTCATAGATTTCACATGTAAAATTCATTTTATACAACCCCACCTCCATCTTGCCTGTTCATAATTCTGAGAAATTCTTGATTGTTTGTGTTATGTTTATGTTATGTGTGGGTGTGTGTGTGTGTGTGTGTGTGTGTGTGTGCGTGCTTGTGTGTGTGCCTGCGTATGTGCCTGTGCATGCAAGCGTACATATGTCTACTGTGTGAGTATGTGTCATACGTATGATTACTGTGAATGTATGTGTGTGTGTGTGTGTATCTGTTTGTGCACATGTGTGCACATGAAATGGGTTAACATGACCCCTGGAGGCAAACATACGGAAAAAAATGGTCATCCTAGGCCCTACAGTTCTCAACATATTCACAGAGAACTGTGTCTGCCCTACCCTCCTTTCGGGGGGTCCAGTCCAGCGGGGGGGCTACAGATCAAAACGAAAAATTACGGTTCCATGCTATCCATGTGGGGGTACATGCCCACCAAGTTTTGTGTTATTATGACCGCTTCGCTGCGCGGCGGTCATAATAACGAACAGTCCCTAAGTCTTAATGATGCTTTTTGAAAATTGTTGTTTAACAATGGCACTGTTGTTTACCACCAAAAAGAGGGAAATATAGGCTGACTCAGCACATTTCAATTGTACCAGGCTCTGAAACCAGAAAAACTTCAGAAAGTGTTCTTCAAATGATTCACTGTTTAAAGGCCGGCGATGCGACAGTCGAACGCGATGGTGTAATTCTGTTAATCACTTTATTATATGGCGACGTGATCACCCATCGATTCAGTGAGATACACTGAAGGTGTGAGGTGGGCGAAATATATCGTCTGCGATAATATCGTGATTGTTGTTTTAACGATGTGCAAATTGACATTATCGAGCATTTAAATTACTTAAAAACACTCAAAATCACGCATTGAAGACTCATACATTCCCAGGAGGTGTATGCGGGAGAAGCCCCTGGCTGCAGCAGAGCAAGTGTCACGTGATCACTAGTGGGTCACAACAACATTATCACATGCATGCCAAATGTTTATTTTGTGCAGCGAGAGTAGCCTACTTGGGATTTTATGTGGCTACTTTTGTTCAAGTAGCATTGATGAGACAGTCATGTTTTTTCCCACACGGTATTATATGGAGAGAAAACATTAGCCTTTGAGTATTTTAATAGTCAGTTGTAAACAAAGAACTATTCTCATGTAACTCTTTTGTAAATGGACTGAAGTTCGCTCTAAGTATCTACGTTTACCGATTATGCTAACCGTTAGCATCTCTATGGGATTTCTCATATACATTAGCCATAAGCTAACTGTAACTTGGAATGCTAGCCTACATGATTGCTCTTAAACTGCTCTTGAGCTTCAGCTTCAGACTTTTTCTTGGGAAACTGTTAGCCCTATTCATCTTCTCTAATGTAACTGGCTAGACCATGTCATTGCCACACACACAAGTGGGGGCAGAATTGGAAATGTGTCATAGAGTGACAAGCATTGGTTGATTTGGTTAAAAAGTCACAGGTTAGGATATTGGTTATTATTGTAATGATGCTATTCATAAATAATGAACTATAAAGTAACTCAGATTTGAACAAAAACAATGTTTTAAAGGATATCGACTAATTATCGTTATCGTCAAAATCACAAAAAATATCGAGATATTATTTTTTGTCCATATCGCCACCCCTACTGCAGACAGCTGTTTTCTATTATGACGTATCAAAATTGCCCTGAAAAATAGAAAGGGGACGATTAGAGCGATGCGATGGCGATGGCCGCCCTGTCATCCACTTGACGTGTCACTTCAATAGATTCTATTTAATTTTACTGGTCGCCTGCCATAAACCGCCATCACGTTGCAGGCTGTGCGTGTAGGCCTCAATGCTTTGCTCTCAGTGAGTGAGTAGTAACAGGTTTATTCAGATATCTTAAATGATGATTGCTCCATCCGTTTTTTAATACTAGATAGTGCGGTAGGAATTCTCAGATAGTCTATAGCACAAGATTGAATTATCATGTGACATTTACAACTTGAGAAACACCCTCAAATATGTGAACAAATATAAAACTACTGGTTTTAAGACTAAGACTAAGCATCCACAATTTTTGTTGCTTTCTGTTTTTCAAGAGTGCTTGAGATTTTCTAAAGATTCAGCAGTTGTGTTTTGTGTAACAGTACTGATGAAGATTAGCCTGGCTAGCGCCACCACTTCTCAATGAGACGTGGTCTGGGAACCCAACGTTAATTTTCTCGTATTTGAAAAAAATGCCCAGATCCGTTTATTGGGTGCCACGGATGTCTATCAAATGCGTCTGTGCATAGCTCATCATCGTCTTGCTTTCCCCCTTGTTCTGTGATTGGTCCCCTATCTCAGGCGAAAATTTGCTCCATGGTCTCCAGGCTGCCTTAGCAGCGTGAATCAAATCGCGTGCAAGGCAGCATGGGAACACCCAGGCTAGATGAAGATTTTAAAGAAACCTTAGTGTTCTTTGGCCGTGACTACTTCTTAAAACCTCACACTGTTCCAGTGAGTGGAAAGGTATTATAATTCTGAGATCCAATGAATTAATACATTTCAAAATCGTATGCCTGTTGACCTGTCAAGGAACGTCCTGGTGTAACCTTGCAACCTAGAACACGTGATGTCAGTTGATATCACCATGTTTGTGCTTGTTGTTCTAAGGGACCGTATAAAACTAACCTTACTTAAGGCCCTGTGCATACCACTTAATAGCCTATCCCAGTACAGTCTACTTAGGCAACTGTAGGTGATGTCTAAACTCTAGAGTACTCTTTCAAATAACCAAGGTTACATTTGTAAATAGCATTCAGTCAAAGCACTTCCATGTCACCTAGTGGGATAATGTACTTCTTGGATGGTTTTCCGGTCACCACCATCTTTAAAAAAAAAAAAAATTAAACATGTTTCTATTCAGGAAAGAAAAGACAATTCAGACAAAGTGTTTTGTTTTCTAATTTGTGAACCAATCCAATCCCACCCGCACCACCCACATACTGCCATTAAAATCAAACACCAACAAAAAAGAGGATGAGGTTGGGGGGTGAGCAGTTCACACTGGGCGCCGCCATCTTGACTTGTTGCCCTTAAGGGGGTCATCCCTATGTTCCCGGGTCCTATGTTCCCCGCTCTGACCTTTTCAGAAAAAGGGCTATGATCCCCGTTTTTCCCCAAAAGGGTCCTATATTCCCCAGTCGCAATACATACCGGGGAACATGGGACCCTTTTTCAGAAAAAGGGTTCTATGTTCCACACTGTGAGAAACTGACCTGTACCATTCTCACTGTCTCATTCACGTTGAACTGCAAGCGCAGGCAAGAGAGAAAGAGACTCCTTCATTCGTACACGCGCACACATTCCCCCACTGCGTCCCTCTTTGATTGTAAAATGTTTTGTGCGTGCTAGACTCTCCTGTTGTAAGGCAGAGTAAGTGAGTATTTACTTTGACTGTGCATTGTTTGTGCTATTTTTGTTTGTTTTTGTTTATTTATTATTATTAATATTGAATATGTTGAAAAATAAATCATTTGAGTTATTAGAACCAACATCCACCTCTCCTGCAAGTGTCTTTTTTCCATTACCACCTAAACTCACAACCCAACACGTGGGTTGACCGCCCGTATTTAGTGTGTATTTATTATCATTTATTATTATTGGGCAGCCGTGGCCCACTGGTTAGCACTCTGGACTTGTAACCGGAGGGTTGCCGGTTCGAGCCCTGACCAGTAGGCACGGCTGAAGTGCCCTTGAGCAAGGCACCTAACCCCTTACTGCTCCCCGAGCGCCACCGTTGTAGCAGGCAGCTCACTGCGCTGGGATTAGTGTGTGCTTCACCTCACTGTGTGTTCACTGTGTGCTGTTTCACTAATTCACAGATTGGGTTAAATGCAGAGACCAAATTTCCCTCACGGGATCAAAAAAGTATATATACTTATACTTATCAGTATTAACCTCTTAAGCGCTGCCTCGTTTAGAACTACGATAGCCGTCTCATATCAAAAACTGGTACTAGTTCCGGACTCCTAGGCGCGTCAAAACATAAACTTTTCTCTGAATAAGCAATAACAAAATATTAATATAATTTTGTGTACTATTTTATTGCCATTGATTGTGTGTGATGCCAATGAAACACTCTATTGGACACAAAATAAATAGTTTAATTTTGCCTGTTAAATGTGCTCTAAGGTAATCTCTAATCTAAGATGCCACACGTTTTTCAGGCTAAAACATTTTGTCACTTACTGCAAACATCACCTAACCAACTGTTAGCTGTCTGTGTCCTGAATACACTGTAAAAAAAAAGCAATCTCTGTGGACAGCCCAGGCTCCAAAAACGGCAACAAAAACAACCTGGCAAACAGCCCATAAAAACATAACAAACTGTTCCAGCAAATCACAGACGAGATGCGCATTTAGGAGTTTCAATATCACGGGAGCAACACGGGTGGGAGGGGGAGGAAGTAGCGAGCTAGCTCTGTTTTGTTTGAAAGTCAACAGAAGTGACGTTACCCAGCATCACTTAGAGCCCCATTAACCGAGCTTGCTAGCTAGCTAACGTTAGCACAGTAAATGGAAAGTGAATGGGAACGGCTAGTTATGTTCACTAGCTAGGTAGCAGCTCAGGACTTTGGTTAAACTATTGTTGCAAACTAACCTGAAATAACACACATTCAGCAACTTTGTGGTAGTCTACTAGTTCTAGCAAAACTATGTTAAGTTAGTTTATCAACTGTCTCTGGTCTAGAAATCAAGTGAGACAGTGACAGATCACGAACAAAGTTATTTTTCTCTCTATTTATTTTGTTGGAAAATACAATTTCAATGTCGGAATGTTAGGAAGTCCTGGCTTGTATATAATGGGTTTGTACCTTATATTGCTGAATGTAGGGAAATTCTGCCGATTAATCCAAGCTAATGTTTTTTCTATGCATGCAGACGGCAAAGACTGATCTGTATTTCGCATATGTCCCTTGCTGGCCTCACAGGTACATGGGGAGTCGCCCCTGCGCTATGTAGCTGTAAATGAGGATTTCTAAGCCAATAGGCATGCATCAAATTAATTAACCATGAATTGGGCCACATTTATGAATGGGAAATATTGATTTTGTTAACAAACAGCTGAAAATGTTACACAGGGGACCTTTAAACTGTCCAAACGTGACAAAAAAAATGTACAGCCTAATCGCTCCTCCTCAGGCCTATTTGGACATGTGCGTCAACTGGTCTGTAGCCTATTTGCTGTGGAATTTGGCACTCATGGTGGAAAATATAACAGACCGGGGAACATAGGACCTTTTTGAAAAAGGGTCCTATGTCCCTCGGTCCCATACAAAGTGGGGAACATAGGACCCGGGGAACAGTGGTACGCTCCCCCATTAAGCTAATGGGCGGCGCCATGTTTGTTATGCTATCTGATGTAAGCTATCGGGCTGACAGACAACTGATAAATCACACCAGACATGGTTGTTTGTTACAACTGCACTATTTAATAGTACAATGTTTATTCCTCGCTAACTTTAGAAAAATCTGAGAGATATAACGTCTGACAGATTATATTTACACAGCTAACCCAGCTGTACAGTAGGTGACGCGAGTGCTCCGCCATCATTGTTTATGCTTCAATAGTTTCAAACTTTCCTCTGTCTTTTAAACAGAGGAACTTTAAAAGAAAATAATTCACCCACGCCACCTCAAAGTTGTCATGAACAGGGAAACTAATTTTGAGTCCAAAAATGTTTGTGGGACCAAGCTGTAAGCATATCCATTTTGACTGTAAAGTTGGACATTTTTCTGTAGGTACCCTCTCCACACTAGGCTACAACAGAAATGTAATGCTATTTGATCCTTGTCAATGGTTTAAAAATGGTGTACTTTATTATACAGTAGGCCTATTGAAAGTAATAAGCTTAAGACACATTAGCGCTTCAATTAGCGAAAGCAGTTTAATAGCCACATATAGCGCCTCCATTAGTTCTTGTGAGAAATACACTTGGTCCTGATGCTGCAGAGAGCCATCACCTGCAGACAAGCCAAATGTGTTGCACATTCTCATCAATTTCATTTGTATTATGGACTGCCTTTGAATCTAGATTGATAAGTTGATAGAAAGTGGAGATGGAGAGCGCGCACATATAGTGACAATTATTTCTGGTGGTAGCAGAGTAATGGATACATACAAGAATTGTTTCGAATAAGACAAAAATGTAGGCAATGTATGAAATGTTCAATCAACCAATTCTGTTCTGTACTGTACTGAAACCTATAGAAAGCCCCAGGCGAATAGGCAAGATGTTTTGTGGTGCGTCGGAAAATTGGGGTAGCCACTGGCCTCGTGACCTCATGAGCTAATGGATTGCTTATGGATTGTTTGATTATAGCGCTACATTTTGGGACTGTCACAGGAGACGTTCTGTAGGCCTATCAGCCATCGAAATGAAAGCTCATCGGGGGTAATATTGTGGAAACAACTGAAAAAACGTTGGGCAAATATATGGTCCATACTGTAGCATACTGGCGCGCATAGACTTAAAGCGGCAAATGCCGACATACCTAACCCTGCTCACAAGGGCCACCTGGTGGTTGTTTGGGTCATTGGAGCTTCATTGGGGAAATATAAATAAAAGATGCGTGATTCACCGTGAGGTCACGTGAGAATCACACATGAAGCTGGACAATTCGAAGTAGTATCCACCAAGGGCATAGGTTTGGTCTGAGCTTTGGTGGGGACACTACCCACTACACTACCCACTACCCCCTGTTTGGTCTGTTATGAAATCATGCATTGACCCATTTAAGCACAGCTCAGTTTTAAGAAACTTAAATACATGCATGCTTAGCATTTTGTGAAAAGAAATCATTAAGGCTACATTGACAAACTCTTAACCGTGAGCTGCCTGTATATTCTCTTATTCTAATATTTACAGATATCTAGGCGATGTAAGCACAGCTCAGTTTTAAGAAATGATTAAAGCCGAAAGACCATGTTGAATTTTGCTACAATTTATTTCAAAACCGGATTATTCTGGAACAGCTAACTATACACGGGAATGCATTACACCTCTGTGCTCGGACGCACTTCATATGCCTTGTAGTGAAGGGAAGCTTGAAGCGCTGGGCCATGCTGCGCAGGAGATGCGGCTCACTGGTAGTTATTATAGGTAACTTCAAATCAGCGCGATTTACCCTTATAGGCTACTGCACATTACAAGATCTGTACGAGATGATCCGCAGCACTGAAGTGACAAATGATTTAACTCTTTGTGTAGCGCATGTGAGCGCTTTCCCCCCCATTTCAACCTGAATATTGGTGGCGACATTTCAGTCGTAATTTGACATTGGTGTGGATACATCCTTCGGTCCCCACGCAAATCTACGCCCCTGGTATCCACCGTAGCTCAAAACTACTCTGATTAAAGGGAAAATTGGCAACTAATAAACCCGTTTAGAAATCATTTGAATGATTAAATGACCTGTTCCGGGGTAAATGGTGACTTTCTCCGATCCCCCTAGTGTCCCCTGGCGGAAAACCAACCTTACAACATTGGGACTACCGACCCGGTAAGAGAAGTGAGAAACAAGTTAAATCGTGTTTCTTACCTAACATCCACATTGTTCTGCCGAGATTATGCTAGCCGTTTCGCTAGCTTGTAAACAAATCCATGTGCTTTATCATTACCTTTTTCCAGTTTGAAGTCGGATATGTCAGTCATTATGCCATACCACATCACAGTGTTTCCCCTACAATGTATTCATCAGCGGCGCAGCGCCGCTGCTGGAATTCAAGCGCCACTGCAAAAAGAGTTGCCTAATTTAAAAAACAAAAATAGACCCAAGTGAACTTCAGGAACAGCTGCCATTCGTTCAGGTTTCATGTCAACAAATAATAGTAGGCTAACGTTGAAGGCGCAGTCAGGGATTCCACAGGAGATCACGCTTGTTTGTGTTTATGTTTAAGTTTTTTAGCAGACGCAATTTTGTGCAAAAAAACGTAGCCTACATTATGTTAACCAAGGAACCAAATTAAACACGCCAGCGAGATAGCTCGCCCCTACCTTCAGTAGCCTATTCCCAGTTTTTGTTTGTGATACAGGCAATGCTTTCAAGCCCTGTGTTGCTAACATACCTAGGCTGTGAAACTAAGGTCTAGCTAGCTAGCCTATTGGTGGGTTTAATTGAATTTGAGTAATAGGATACGCAAGCATTTACATCTGAGATAGTTTGTAATTCCTGTAGAGCTCATCAAAATTATAGATATGATACAAGACACTTATCTGCTATAATCCAAGTGAATTTTCTTCGAATTTTTGACCATTTATTTTACCAAATGACATGGGAAATATAATTAATTTCATCCACATATTCTTATGCACCATGCACAACAACGCTACTAAGTTAGCTTAAAACCGTGAGAATCAAGCCAGCATCACGGGCCGTCACGGCATTAAAGTGACAGGCACTCAATTCGACTTGCACAGCACCAATACAGTGTAATGGCATGAAAGAGAAGTCTATATAGTTTATAGTGCTGTGCAAAAGTTAAGACACCCATGCTGAAATTGACTAAAGGGAGGAATAAAAACATATTTTGCCTTTTGTCGTAATGCCTTAAAAAAAAAAAATAGGACATCAATTATTTTTAATGCATCATGTATCGTAAATAAATACATTATATATAAATGTCTTAACTTATGCACAGCACTGTATATTCTATATAGTAATAGTTTGTACAGTGGCCTACAGTGTACAGTGGCTAATACTAATAATGTAAATGAAAAAGGTGAAAGAAAAACATGAATAATCCTGTTCAAGTACTGCAATAATCATGCTTGTGTTGATGGTTATGTCATAATTTGTAACTCAATCTGTCCATTTCTTTATTACAGATTCTCTAAGGATTTTTTTAGTCATTTTTTCAAATGTTTCTCTTTTTTTTTTTTTGGGGGGGGGGGGCTTCCTACGATCAACAGCACCGCTGCTGGAAAAAATTCTAGGGGAAACACTGCATCACCTCCTGCCGTGTAATGAGCTGCATTGAACACATGAAGATCTATTGAGAACACCAAATCCATATTTCCTGTTATTTTGGTGAAAGTAATGTAAACGTAGTGTAATGCCTTACAATTCAAAGACAGTAATATTGTAATGTAACAAATTACTTTGAGATGACAGTAACAAGTAATAAATAATGCATTATGCTTTTGAAGTAACTTGCCCAACACTGGTGGTTAGTCTCCGTCCGTACTACATGCCGAGGGAGTTCTCGCACACAATTGCTGTCTGTGTTTACGTTCCACCTCGAGCTCTCCCGGATACAGCGTGTGACATCATCCACTCCACGATCGCAAGGCTTCAAACCCAACACACTGATGCCTTTTTTGTGATCTCGGGTGACTTCAATCACATAACACTGGATTCCACACTCACAAATTTCTACCAGTTTGTTGACTGCCCTACAAGGAAAAACAGGACAATAGACCTCATGTATGCAAACGTGAGGGATGCATACAGTGCAACCCCCCTTCCCCCACTGGGAAAGTCAGACCACAACCTTATTCATCTCCAGCCAATGTACAAGCCCAAAGTACAGAGGCTACTAGTTGCAACACGCACCTTCAGAAGTGGACACCTGAAGCGGATGAGGCTCTGAGAGACTGCTTCGAGTGCACTGACTGGAGTGTGATACAGAATGGAGAGGAGGTCACACAGTGCACAACTGACTACCTGAACTTCTGTATGGACATTGTTGTTCCCACCATAACTGTACGCTGCTTTCCCAACAACAAGTCTTGGATAACCAGCAATGTCAAGACCCTTCTTAATAGGAAAAAGAAGGTGGAACAGAAGTCGCAGGAAAATGAAGGAGGCATTGGAAGGCATGAAGGCTATCACTGGCCTGAAGAAGAGCAGCAGCTCTGTGGAGGGGGACCTGGACAGGGCGAACCAGTTGAACCACTTCTACAACAGGTTTGACTGCCCTGCTCCAGCTCCAATGGCGGTGGTCTGTCCACCACCCCCGGCTGACTCAGACACTGCTCTTGTTTGCGTGCCTGCCCTACCCCCACCTCCCAGCCTCCTAGTCTCTCCAGCTCTGCATCCCGGTGACACCCAACGACCTAAGCCACCATCACCTCACGCCCTGCCCCCGCCTGATGCCTCCTTTCCTGTGCCTGTTGAGGTGTCCACGACTCTGGCAGCCTTGATAGGGACATCAAGGAGGTGGTCATCCACCAGCCCCCACCCCCACACCCCCTCAATACCAGTGCAACACTCAGCGTACCCCCACCATCACTGGATATTGCACCCCTCCCCCACATGGCGATCACGAACAATGAGGTGACAACGACCTCAGTCAACAGCCATCAGACACACAGATCTCAGATGCACCCTTCCCCCTCCCCTCACACCCCCCCATCATCACAGCAGATCAAGTAAGAGCTCAACTAAAGAAACTTCACACCAATAAGGCAGCGGGGCCTGACAGACTGTGTCCAAGGCTACTCAAGGCCTGTGCTGCTGAACTGGGGGAGCAACTGAAGCACATCTTCAATTTGAGTCTACGCCTCAGACAAGTTCCAACACTGTGGAAGACATCAAAGATAATGAATGCGTAGCAAGATGGGTCGTCCTAGTTCATGTCTATGAGGGCAAAGTGGAGTTCAGTCAGAGACGGGCTCTGGTTCAGTTCTCGCCTGCACAGGAGCGTGTCACTGACGTATGACTTACGTTTGAACGCCTCGGTTCCACGCCAGACAAGCCGGAGTACGAAATAAACTTGGTGTACACCTTCATTAATGTAGATTTTCTCCCGACTGGAGGGTCATACTATCACAACATTCTACTGAAATAGGGAGGAGGGTTTGGAGATCATGATACCGTGTCCGAAATGTGTATCCATTGCTCAGAAAAATAAGACTTTGACAAATTCTGGGAAATTCTTGGATTCTGCCATAGACCTCAATGTTAAAAAGAGAGCCCGATCACTGCATAAATGTGCGGGGGCGTGTACTCTGCTACCCTATTTGCATAAATTTCCAGGGACAGGAAATGGCCTCTCATGAAGTATCTTCGTAATCAACCATCTTTGACATCATGTCTCACCCCTGTCTCTAAGAAGCCACACCCTAGTGAGCTTAATGACTACAGACCTGTCGCTCTAACATCACATGTGATAAAGACAATGGATCGACTGGTCTTAGGTATGCTCAGACCCCAGGTACGCCATGCACTAGACCTGCTACAGTTTGCATACCAGGAGAAAGTGGGCATGGACGATGCCATCACTTATCTTCTACACAGGACACATTCTCACCTAGACAAGGGGTCGTTATTATCATATACAGAAACAAATTCTAAATCCCACCCACCCACCCCACTCTATTGCCCTACACGAGACTACAGGACACAAAGAAGACACCAAAGTAGATTCTTCAATAAATAAATAAATAATAATAATAATAAAACAGACAAAAAAAAGTGTGTTTTAGGAGGAGGGGAGGGGGGTGTTGCTCTCTGCTATATCATGGGGGATATAACTTAATCTGCATCAAGGGGTTCTTGTAGTGAGTCATAGAAATCCATAAAGGGCCTACAAACCTTAACAAAGGCCTGTGCAGACCCTTTAAGTGTATATTTGATTTTCTCCAATTTTAAGAAATATAAAACATCTTTGATCCATTTGGAGAACGATGGTGGTGTGCGTTGTTTCCAAATTAAAAGGATCAGACTCCTTGCAAGGAGTGTGGTAAAAGCAATGACTACATAAGCTTTGTTTGGTAGGCTATCACAGGATTCCACAGGAATTAAACCAAAAAGAGCGCAAATAGGGTTAGGGTCAAATCGCGTTCCAAACATTTCACCAAAAGCATTAAAGATATTCACCCAAAAGCATGAAAGGTTTGGACAAAGCCAAAACATGTGTATTAAGTCTGCAGGTTGGCCCCTGCATCGTGGACATAACGGTTCGATACTGGGATACATCTTTGCCAATCTGGCATTGGATAAATGTACTCGGTGAACCACTTTCATCTACATTAAACCATGCAGAGCAGATGTGGATGATGTGTGTATCAAGTCTAAGAGTCCCATTGGTCCTCTGTCCCTAAATCTGTGTCCCAGGCTCGTTTGAAATGTGCAGTTGTGTGTGGGTTAACGTTACCAATACAATTATGGATCTGAGATATTAGCCCTTTACGGTCTGAATTGAGCTCAAGGATGCAATCATAGTGTCCCTTTGTGGGTTTATCTGGAAATGAGCTAAAGGTTTTTTGTACAAAGCTCCTGATCTGCAGATAGCGGAAGAAATGACTCTTGGGTAGGTCATAGGTTTGTGAAAGTTGAAGGAAAGAAGCAAATACATCTTCAATGAACAAGTCTTGAATTGTCCTGATCCCTTTGTTCGACCATGCGGTAAATGTTGCATCTATGCAGGAGGGAATGAACATATGATTCGACTGGACCGGGGAAAGGATGGAAGCTCTCTGAAGCCCAAAATGTCTTCTAAACTGAGCCCATATTCTTATGGAGTTATCAACGATAACATTTGGATTAACTTTGCTGCTAAGCAGAGATAGGCCTGCACAGACTATTGAGGTCAGATTGTTTGGGCTTGACGCGATCTCCAGAGGTACCCAATCAGGCTTTTTTCCAATAGGTATGTCTTCCACCCAGTGAATTAACTTCTGAATATTGCATGACCAGTAATAGAAGAGAAAATTAGGCAAAGCCATTCCTCCAGAACTTGCCAATCTTGCCAATCCGACTTGATTTGTTTCCCCATATAAAGAGGTATAATATTTTGGTCTAGTTTTTTAAAGAAAGATTTTTTAATTAAAATGGGTATGTTTTGAAAAAGATATAAAAACTTTGGTAGTACTATCACTTTAATCAGGCTGATTCGTCCTGCTAATGACAACAGTAAAGAGGCCCAACGGTACATGTCTTGTTTACACTTATTTAGCAGACCAGTGAAATTCTTTGTGAAGGTAGTTGAGAGATTGAGAGTGACCTCAATGCCCAAATATCTGAAGCCTTCTTGGACCTGTCGTGGAAAATGAACCAAAGAGTAAGTTTGAAGTCCGCACATCCAAATGTCTGACCTAGGAGCAGGACAAACAAACGACCAGACAAAAAAGAGAAAAAAAGTCTGCTTCAACCAGGGTTTTCTGCTCCCACTTGTTTTTATTTTTCTGTGACGTTTCGGGTAATCACCCTTCTTCAGACGTGAAAACACATACAAAACACACCCCATATATACAATATATACACCAAGGAGCAAGAGAATCACAGCAAGAGTCACAGGAGAGCTCTAGAAGAGCAGATAGACAGTCTTCAGGAGCTAGTACAGTTCACAGGAAAGGCCTCAGGTCAAAATCTTCATTCATTCCTCTGGGAGACATTGTCCCCAGAGTGTATATCCAGTATGCTTCTCTCCTTAGTAATAAGGAATCGACATCCCCCCCTCGACTCGGGCACTTGACATGTTCACCTGATGAGAACTTTGTGAATTGTGAATTTGTATGAACATTTAAGCGAGTGAATAAAAAATAGAAATAATTATCCCAGAAAGTCCCAGAAATATGACTTGAATAGAAGTTAGTTAGTTATTAACAATTCATTGATAAACTTTTAGAATACTTTGAGCACTGATGCAGTCAGCGCCTCTCACCGTTTGCAGGTAGGCCTACATTTCATTCCGTTTTCGATGGCAAACGTGAAACAGTGCCAAAACAACCACCAGTGGACAAAAAGAGTATTACATGTGTACTGTTAAAGGGGTGGTTCAGGATTTTGGACATCATTTCCAAGTAAGCAAGTGTGATATTTATCAGTGGAGACCGTTTTCAACACGTTTCATCCAGTCCTTCTAATTGCAGAGTTCGCAGGTGCTAGGCTAGCGCAAGTCAACGGTATGTGCTAGCCTGCCACTAAAGACAGTCTTACCCACTCCAAAGTACACCCGAGGCAAATAAATTATAACACCAGACTATCGAGTATATAGTGTATAGAGTAATATATAGTGTTATTTCAAACGTTATTCTATCCTTGCATTTCAACGATCGCATTACATTTTGAGAGACTAGTTTCTTAGCAGCGACGGAATTATACTTGCTCTGGTTAGTAGTACTGCGCCGAAAAGTAAACAGTAAAGTGCACTCCAATGGGGATACCTAGTAGTAGCCTTGGTAATATCAGTCCGCCGCTGAGTTGCAAAATGACTACTAACAACTTTAGGGACCAACGTATAACTATTGCAACGCGATGCAAGGGTAATTGTATTTCTTACACTATTCTATCAACACAGACATTTACATCGATTGTCTGGAATTTGCCTCAGGTGTACTTTGGAGTGGGTAAGACTGTCTTTAGTGGCAGGCTAGCACATACCGTTGACTTGGCGCTTAGCCTAGCACCTGCGAACTCTGCAATTAGAAGGACTGGATGAAACGTGCTGAAAACGGTCTCCACTGATAAATATCACACTTGCTTACTTGGAAATAAGGTCTTATGTCCAAAATCCTGAACCAACCCTTTAAGACTCACCATAGAGAATGAATGGGGGAAATTACGGAGGTTTTAGTTTGACGATGTCGTAGTCCCATGTGGACCAGATGCTATATACCACGGACATGTTTTGGGGGGCCACCCAAAATGAGGTGGCGGGCCGTAGTTTGGGGACCACTGATTTAGAGGGATTTTGGGAGTTATTAGAGGACCTATCCAGAGTCACAATCTCCTCCTATTAAAAGAAAACTATTGTTTAAATGAGGAATAGTGGGAAATAATTTCTGAAAGAAATTACTGTCATCAGAGTTGGGAGCGTATATATTGACTAAAATCACAGGATTGGCAAAGAGTTGTCCAACTACAATGATGTATTAGGATCACTAATTATCTCTTTGGATTTAAAAGAGATGTTCTTGTTTATCAGAATGGCAGTGCCTCTTGCTTTTGCATTGAATTTGGAGTGGAACACTTGACCGACCCAATGATGTTTAAGGCCCGCAACCCTATCAGTACAAAGATGGGTTTCTTGCAAAAATGCAATGTCTACCTTCAGCTGTTCAAGATGCGACATGACTCTTCTTCTTTTGATTGTATTGTTAATCCCTTTCACATTCCATGATATAAACTTGGTGGGATTATCCATCAACGCACTAATTCTACTTGCCATGGTGATCTACAAGGGGAAGTATGACGAGTAGAGAGCAGAGTCGGGGTGGGGTGTGGTGGGGAAGGGTTGGGCAACAATAGGAGGTACAAAAAAAAAAAAAAAAAAAAAACATGTATTCCTGTAGGACTAGAGCAATCCCTTTTTCCACTGTGTGTTTGTGCTTACTTTTACTTTGAACTGTCTTTTATATAAAAAATGAATCATGAAAAACAAAAGCAAATATATATCATTTTTAAGCTTATTAGTCTACAATGAATGATAAACCAAACCCTTCAGGGGCCGTAGTCACAAAGAATTTTAAGGCTAAAAGAAGCTCTTAAGTGTGGAATTTAGGAGCAACTCCTAAAAATAATGGGCGTGTCACTCCTAACTTTAGGACTCCTAATTTCTTTTCACTAAAAGTAATTCACGAAGCATTTTAGACCTAAAAGTAGCACCTAAATCTGGGACAGCTTAAAAGAAGTCGAGAGGACTCCTAACTCACTAAGACGTATTCACAAACAGCTTTTTGTGGCATTTCACGTTGCGATGTTTTGAAATGCGTATGCGGCAACAGGAGCTTCCAATAGCAAGGGAACAATTTTGCATTGTAGCCATAAAAGGGATGCAATAACGCCACCAACAACAACCAAAACTACTCATTGTCAACATGTAAATTAAATGTAACGTGAATCAAATTCAAATGTTCTCTTTGCAAACGTAGGCATATTGTGACAGATTAATTTAATAATGTTGCAAAGATACTGCATCAATCCGTAGGCCTATGTTTCATTAGGCTACTAGGCTATTTGTTTTGCCTTACTCTATTAATTTAGGCTAGGCCTTTTTATTCAGTTATTCATCATCTTATGTCCTTCGCACTACTTGTGTAGCGCACACATTCTCAGACCTGTCACCTGTCACTCATCATCGTAAGGGAGGTGTTTGGAATCATTCCCGCGTTACAATCATCAGCCAATCAAGGTGGTCACTTCAGTCAAGCTTGTGCATGAGTAATGACGTCATCCATAGCAACGAAGACTCACTCTTAGTTTAGGACAGGGGTGGGCAAACTGCGGCCCGCGAGCCGGATCCGGCCCGCCAAGCACTTTCATCCGGCCCGCCGAGCATTTCATTTAGTTATCAGGCTGCACAGCTTTACTGCAAACTGCTTTTCACTCTCCTTAGATAACGTTAACAATGTCAATGTCAAAACATCATGTTAAACTAAGTTAACTCTTAGTTATCTCCTTTGCAGCAGATCTAACGTGAACATTATGCAATCCATTTAATTTGGAAGGCGTCTGCACTCCCGAGAGGGAGAGAGAGCCGCAGGTTCCAGCTGGCTTGTGATTGTTGATAATTGATATCTCCTTCTTATAAGAAAGTTTTAAAAGGAAATCATGAAGAAAGTTTTAAAAGGAAATCATGAAGGCAACAGTAGTTCCCACTACTGACCATTTAAAAACTGTGAGAGGGCCCAGCCGTAGGTACAGCACTAGCCATACCGGAGCAGGCAGAAGATCATTGAGAAATAAACGTGAATTAAAGCGACTGTCTTAAAGCGACAGTGCACAATTTATACATTTGTTAAACAGCATAAAATTAGCAGTATTTTTAAGCAATTAATATTTTAAAACAAATACTTTTCATACTAAATTAGGCTATAAAAAATGTATTTTTTTATGCGTGTGGGGGGGGTTGTTGTGCGGCCCGCTGGCCAATTTTCAAAACCCAATGTGGCCCTTGAGCCAAAAAGTTTGCCCACCCCTGGTTTAGGAGGTGTCATTTTTCCTTACTAAGAGTAGGTCTGAAAGGCTTTGTGAATAACATTTAAGAGAAAACTCCTAGCTAAAATCTTTTAGTGTGATTTAGGAGTACTCCTAGTGGTAAGATAAAAGGCTTTGTAAATACGGCCCCTGGTCTCAGAACGGTAATGCAACAAGCATTAGCATTAAAGTAGGCCAAGTAAGAAAATATTAAATGCCCAGCTGAATTATAGCCTTCTTGAACTCTTGACTATGAAAGAGGCAGTGTTATAAAAAAAAAAAAGGAGTGGGTTATATGGCAGTCATCTAGGACAGCCAGGTTTCAGCAACTTAAAATGCAATATGTTATTCACTAAAAAAATGGCACTCAAATGTTGACTGATTATTTCCATCCTTAAAAAATACATAATTACCAGTAGGCTAAACTAGCAGCCTGTGTCAGGTTGGGTTCAGAGGGTAGCCTTCATAATAAGCTAACTGGGCTATATAGCCCAACTAGGCCCATCAGTTTGAAAGCGGTAGAGAACCCTCCCGTCAGCAGCAGAAAAACTCTTAAAATTATCGCACAGTAGCCTACATACAAAATAAATGTCTGAATAAAGTGAAACTGACGGCAATATTAATACACAAAAAAAAGCACCATCCAGTCCTGCGGCTAACTTGGCAAACTAATTACACAAACTCACCCAAAAGTTAACGAGACCTGTATAGCCTAGGGAGATAAAGTCTTATTCTGGTCATTTTGCTGCAGATGTCTGTTTTCCAAAAAGGCTGCCACTTCAGCCGGCGTGTTGAACTCGTGCTTGTTACCACTGACGGTCACTCGGAGCTTAGCAGGGAACAGCAGACTGAATCGCAATCCCTCTTTTTTGAGCTGGGCTTTGATGGGGGCAAACGCGGTTCTCCTTCTGGCCACCTCAGCGCTGTAGTTGGCGTAGATGTGGATCTCCGACCCCTTGTAGATCAGGGAGCCTCTTTCACGCGCTAGCTGCATTTTACGTTGCTTCATCTGGAAGTGGTGGATACACGCTATGAACGGACGTGGTGTACCGACTGGCCTATGCGCTCTATCAACGGCCACAGGGCGGGGGAAAGCCTCAGCTCCGAAAAATTCTTGCAGGAAGGATTCAATGAAAGAGGTTGGTTGATTGCCTTCTTCTTCCTCTGGTATGCCGGTTATTCGTATATATTGCATCTTCTGGATCTGTTCTCAAGGTCGTCAGCCTTCAGTTTAAGCTGTTTGTGGCCATTCTCTCATCAAAGTCATTCATCGACGTTTAATTTGCCTGAATCGTCTGGTCATGTTTGGCGATGGTAGCGTGATTGGAGGAAATCTGTGCCGTTAGGTTGGCAATAATTCGCTCTTCCATGCCAGTTAGTAATTTCTGTATTTCGGATAGCGACACCGGGCTGCTTTCTCCCTCATGGTCGATGCTAGCTTGGTCTGAGGCCAGCTCTCTGCCACTGTTCTTGTTTTCGTTTTTTTGCCCTTAAGTTTGTCCTTATTGCTCATTTCAGCGAAAATTTAGCACGTAGTGTGTCCAAGACCTATACAGGCGGGTCACCAAAGTCTAAATATGGTTTTCAAATGAAGAATGTAAAATAAATGTCGAATTCAGACAGAACTCTTCCGATATGCTGCTTACTCCGCCATTTGCCAAACTGGAACCTCTCTCAAGTGCTTTAAACACCACCCAACCCCTCAGACTGGGAGACAAGCTCTTGCAGATGGGTGTGGACGCTCACATGGTAACCTGGATTACAGATTACCTGACTGAGCGACCACAGTTCATCAGAGTGAAGAACTGTCTCTCTGACACTGTGATCAGCAGCACCGGAGCACCATAGGGAACTGTGCTCTCTCCAGTCCTGTTCACCCTGTACACATCTGACTTATGCTACAACACCGAGTCATGCCACATGCAGAAGTTTTCTGACGATACTGCAATTGTGGGGTGTATCAGGAACAGGCAGGATGGTGGGCAGTGGTGGATTTCCGCAGGTCTAAGCCCACTCTGCTACCAGTCTCCATTGATGGGGTCAATGTGGAGGGGGTAAGCACCTACAAGTATCTGGGTCTCCACCTGGACAATAAACTGGACTGGTCAGCCAACACTGACGCACTCTACAAGAAAGGGCAGAGCAGGCTGTACTTCCTGAGGAGGCTGTCGGCCTTCAATGTGTGCAGCAAGCTCCTCAGGATGTTCTACCAGTCTGTTGTTACCAGCGTCCTCTTCTGTGCAGTGGTATGCTGGGGAGGAAGCACAAAGAAGAAGGATGGCTGTAAGGAAAGCTGGCTCTGTAGTGGGAGCTGAACTGGAGTGCATCACTTTAATATCTGACAAAAGGAAACTGAACAAACTGATCAACATCTTGGACAATGAGTGTCATCCACTCCACAGCACTATTGTAAAGCAGAAGAGCCTGATCAGCTGGAGACTTCGCTCACTGCCTTGCACAACAGACAGATTGAGGAAGTCATTTGTCCCCAGGGCCATTGAACTGTTCAATGCTTCACTTAAGGGAAGAGGAGAGATAGACTTTTCCGCATAGTCTGTCTGCCTCTTCACCCCCTCCATGTTTGGATACTGTCTGTCCACTAGCCACTTTTTACCACTGTCTTTCTGCCTCACTGTTTTTGTGCTATATTAGCACATATGCATAACCCTTCCCCATGCCACAGCCGAACTGTGGCCACACTTATACCTTTTTTATATATATATATATATATATATATATATATATATATATATATATATATAAATATATAGATATATATTGACTTTATTCTTGCACTGTTGCACTGTTGGACTTACTCATTTGCACCATCACCATACCATGACACTCACTCACACAGAGCACCTTACCTTACCTTATGCACAGAGAATCACAGGCTCAGTCCCTGCCTCAGTCATTGCAAGCGCCTCTTGATTGATCAATCATCCACTATGTGGATACTGTTTTTAGAATTGATTTAGATTAAGTGTTATTTAGTATAATTTGTATTTTAGTATATTTAGTATATTCTTTATCTTCTACTGTCCTTAGTTGTGTTTTTTATATTACAGTACATACTTTTAATGACTTTTTTCTGCTGTTAGTGAATGTGTGTGTGATGTCTGTATGCTACTGATACCTTGAATTTCCCCTGGGGATCAATAAAGTATCTATCTATCTATCTATCTTAATTCCAGATCATTCCTCAAAGGCCACGTCCACACGAAAACCTTTTTCTTACCGTTTTCACATATATGGATGGTTAGCACCTGCTGTCTCATGCCAATCCAATGTGACAGTCCTTGCTTTGACAGGCCTGGCCTCCTAAGCACACGTGTGTAGTGTACACATCTAGGGCTCTGACTGGACACCGCAACTGAATCCACTTCTCTCCCTGCTGGACAGAAGTTAAAAAAGCAGGTAGGTTAATAAAGCTCTCTTTGAAGTCGATGCAAACATCTGAAGTGCATTCAAATTTGGTCAACAGTAGCGAACGTTCCTGGCGAACATGTTTTCTCTGAACAGTTAAGTTTGAACGATTTGGTGTAAACAGCCCAATGTAATAGTAACACTTAGTCCAGCTCATGTCCAGATCCACTGTATGCTTGCAGAGAACTACCTCCTCAGAGTGAGTGTTTGCAAAGGTTCGCCAAAAAACTCAAGGCAAACAGATACCTGTTTGCAAGTGTAACGGATGCCAGCATTAGTAAACCTCACTCCCCGACACCTCAAGAGCAATGCTGGCATGAAAGCTAGCAGCCTGGGCTTTTAGCTCGATTGTCAGCACGCTCGACTCTCCATCACCAGCCACAGAACAGCATTGTGCATTTAATCAATCATAAGCTTCTTCATTTTACTGATTTCAGTCAAGTGTGCAGGCCCAGGTATGTAACTATCTGCTCAGTAAATCTAAAAGTCATGAGTTATCTGAAAATAGCCTATATCATAGATGTTGTTGACCTGTTGTTAGCTGTAAAAACTAGCTTGATAATTTATTAAGGATGTTATCGTTTCAATTTTCAATATCTCAAACCTCAATATTATGCCTCAAATATATGTATATATATATATATATAATGTACACGAAAACACACGACTATCCTCAATAGTCTCATTTTCCCATGACACTACTCTAAGAATAATAATGTCCTGTGAACCCTCATATTAGGTCTGTTGTCTTCAGCCAACCACGAGGTGCACATTCACACATTGCTCTTTATGAATCTTGATCAGATTTTTGTTAGGTTTGACAAGGTAAGCTCATTTATCCATTTCAATATTTCTTTCATAATTCATAATCAGTAATTCCATCAGTCATCAGAAATACATTTACGCTCCTTTTGTATGTAATATTCTGTTTGTAAAAAATGTTGCTGTTCATTTGTAGTACCACTAAATCACCTGGTGATGAATCTCACAAACAGAGACGCCTTTCAGGAAGCTTTGGTGAAAAATCTCATCATTGTTATCCTGGGTATTGTCATCAACTGCATCAATGGGATCATTGTTATGACTTTCTGGAAGAACTCTGTTTTTCACAGCGAGTCCAGATACATTCTGTACATAAATCTGGTGGTGAACGATATGATCATGATTTATGTTTCTGTGATTATGTATGTTTTAAGTTATGCCTATCCTATTTTTAATACTTCTATGTGTTGTATTTTGGTTGTAATTGGTTCGACCACACACACAAACACACCAATTATCCTGGCTGGTCTGGCTATTGAGCGTTATATTGCCATCTGCAAACCCCTTCATCATGCTCAGATGTGCACAGTACGCAGGACCTATTTTCTCATCGTACTGACGTGGGGAGTTGGCTTCATACCTGCGCTAGCCGATATTATCATTGTCCTTGCCATTCGGCCAGTAGGCTTTTTCTCAACGGTAATCTTTTGCTTCTACCTCAGCTTATATAACACCCGATACCATGAAGAGAAAGCGAAGGTGGTCCAAGCCCTTTATATGTCATTTGTGTGGCTGACACTGATCTATACTTATTTGAGAGTTTTCCTTACAGCCAGAGCAGCGAAAGGTGACACTGCCTCAGCCAAAAAGGCACAGAACACTATTTTATTACATGGGGCCCAGCTGCTTCTCTGTATGCTGTCTTATCTCACTCCTTTTCTTGATCTCGTTTTGATCACATATTTCCCCATCTATCGCTCAAAAATAACCTTCCTGGGCTACCTGATCACAAGCATTATCCCAAGGCTGCTTAGTCCTCTGATTTATAGTATTAGAGATCAGAAATTTGCCAAACACATGTCGCAGTACTACTCCTGCGAGGTTATCAGTTGTAAAGGCAAACAGAAGAAGAGGAAGCTGAAGCATTCTAGTAAGATGAGAGTTGGTTCCTCATAGATTGAAATGGACTCGATCTATGGTCTTTTGGGCCCACAACGTCAACATCAAGGCAGCACTGCCTGGAAGGCACTAGGGATAGGGTTATGGGTTAGATGCATTGAAGTCGACAGTGGCAGTGCTGCCTTGAAGTCGACGGTGTGGGCCCAACACATTGGAGTAAACATAATTACAGTCATCCAGTTCAGTTGCTGCAAGTGCCAGAATTGTCTTCTAAGTAACAGATCTGACTCCGGAAGCATTAGAGGCAGAGGTTGTTTCCCTAAGTCACTCTTGGCCTGCTAAACGCTAGCTAATCAAGAACGTTTTAATTCCACTGATTTCAATCAGATGTGCGTAGAATGTTGAGAACACAAACTAATATGCTAATAGTCTTGCCCTTGCAAGCACTTGTCTATGACTACAAAGCTGTAATGACAGATGTTATGTGGCTATGTGCCATCAAAATGAATTTGAGAATGGTACAAAGCAGTACAAAACGTAAAAAACATTTTTTGGTTAATAGTCTTTAAATCAGCCCAGGAACAAAATGCAACTTTTACCTCTTGATGTGTTATCTCTCACATCTGTGGGAAGTACAAAGGTTTCCCTCCTTAATGCATCCCATAGTTAAGAATGGTAGTTAGGCACCTGTGGCCTGTGACATAGATTCCTGTGCTGTTTGAATTATGCCATGAACAAAAATGTCTATAGGGATATCTAAAACAAAACGCATAGGCTACTTTTTATGGTTAACCTATGATTGTTATTTATCCTAAATTTCAACAAGGATAATGTTGGGACATATTATACTGTTTGATTAATGAAAACAGCACCAGGGAGGCTAGTGCAAGCATTTATCTGGCATGCATCATAGTTTGATTATTTCCAATATATATGATGGAGACTGGTACATAGAACAGTTTAATTAAGAGACACCTATGTTTTCTCAGCCTTGCAACTGTATGAAAACATATGTGAAGTACACATATGCAGTGTAATGTGGAATTGTTTCTTTGTGCTGAAGGCCCTGCTGAAAGGCCTCAGAACTTTCAATGGAATGTTGAATATTATTTATATCTTTTATTTATCATTATTTATACACTGTAATTATTAACATGACTATTATTATTATTATTATGACATGACTATTATTATAATTTGTATTGTGGTAACACATATATCTCATTACAGCAGAGATTGAACACGAACACACCAATTATCCTGGCTGGTATGGCTGAGCGTTATATTGCCATCTGCAAACCACTTCAACATGCTCAGATGTGCACAGTGCGCAGGACCTATTTTCTCATCATCCTGACGTGGGGCTTCATACCTGCGCTAGCCGATATTCGCCTTATTCACCCGGTGGCCAGAACGAGGCTACAGGGTATACTTGCCAGCACACTTCAGTCCAGCAGATGGTGGTAATGCAGTCCGTTTGCAAACTGCCCAAAAAAAACTCACTGAAGAATCTCCATCTGCTGGACTGAAGTGTGATGGAAAGTGTATCCTGTAGCCTCGTTCTGGCCGCTGGGTGAATAAGGCAAATTATCATTGTTCTTGCCATTCGACCAGTATACAACACCCGATACCATGCAGAAAAAGCAAAGGTGGTCCAAGCCCTTTATATGTCATTTGTATGGCTAACACTGATCTATACTTACCTTCCTCATCCTACTCATCTTTCTCAACATCATATACTTGCATTACATCCACACACTTACATACCTTCTTTTCTCACTAAGCCATCTCTTTCTTGACTGCAGTTCTGAATAATTTCTGATTACTTTTAAATATATATTTGTGTTACCCGTGCAGTTCTGTTCACGCCTCCCTCTTTATGGTGCGGTTCTGAGCTGGCTGTAATAGCACAAGCAGTGAAACGTTTTATTTCTTGACTAAGGAGGTATGTGGAATTCGGTAGGCTTTGATTTGTCTTGAGCGCAGGCAGGACAACATGGTGCAATAAATCATTTGTGCTCAGAGCAGTCAGACTGTATAGTGATCAAAAATATCTTAGGCACTTTAATCTTACCTCAACACTGAAACTGTAATGGTATGGCAGGTCTTAAATCCTTTTTAACAATCTTAGCTATTTTTAACCTAATATCAATGTCAGATTCTGTATTATCATGTTTCTGTCTTTTCCCTGTTATGTTTCTGTGTTTACTGTTTTGTCTGTGGTGAAATTGACACAAAAATGTGTTGTCCCTGAGCACACAGAGCAATGTGTCACTTCTTAGAGTGTAAGTTTTTAATTATTAAGTTTTGACAAGATGTGCAATGACCACATGAATTTCCCCTTGTGGGATAATAAAGTTCACCTTGACCTTAATGTGTTTGGGGAGTATAAATGTGTAAGTATAAGTATATATACTCTTTTGATCCCGTGAGGGAAATTTGGTCTCTGCATTTATCCCAATCCGTGAATTAGTGAAACACACTCAGCACACAGTGAACACACAGTGAGGTGAAGCACACACTAATCCCGGCGAATTGAGCTGCCTGCAACAACAGCGGCGCTCGGTGAGCAGTGAGGGGTTAAACGTCCCACATACTCGACGCACCCGGCCGGTAGCGCGACAATGTGACGTCACAGAAGCGCCGTAACCATTTATACTCACGCGTGGTGGTTGCGACGCTAGTTGCAAAATTCTCCAACAGAGGTGTCGCTGTTGTGAAAAGACTAACGCTAACTAAGTTACACAGCAGAAGAAGCTGCAGTAAGAAACACTAGTAGCAGAGAATGTCTAATAAGGGGAGAACTGCTGTCACTCCCCGATGTGAGTCGCTACCCGATGTGAGTCACGCATGCTCAGATTGATAGGTTTTACGGCATAACGCTAAGGGATCCGACTGAAATCCATAAAATAATGAACTTTTCTGTTTCAAAAACGTTTTAGCTATCTAAGATTGTTTGATTGCTAACGTTAGCAAACGCCATTCAAGTGACAGCCTTTGTTGTGCTTGATTGCTTACTTACTTGCCAGCAGTGAACAAACTTCGTTATGTAGGTCAATTTTTATTGATATTACAGAAGTCTCTCGCTAGCAGGCTACTTCAGCCTCTAATCTAGAACTGACATTAGAGATCATGCCGTGAAAATGTGATGCCTTACGCTAAATAATACATTACTGCTGTGTAGGCTAATGTCATTATTTTGTGGCTAACAGCACTGGTAGTTGCAAAGTAGCAAAGTGACGCATGCGCGACTCACATCGGGGAGTGACACTGCCACTCTCGGAAAACTTCCGGTTTCTGAACTGGTTGCAGTTCCTTCTGTGGTTCCACATGAGGGCGCTCGTCCACGAGTGCAGAATGTATGGAGGTCTATGGAGCTGTACCCCTCAAAATCCACTTTTCTCGGGTTATAATTTTTTTTCAAGTAATTTGAATATTGTATTCGAAAGGGGTGGCAAAGAAAATACACTTGGTTGAGTATTATATTTTTTAAAGTCACTTAATTGTTCTAAAAAGCCTTTCAAACGTGTCAATGACGTCATTCATTAGCACAATGCTAGCGTGTTATGGGCAACAACGACCCAACCTGTAAGAAATCAAAAGGACATAAGTACTCGTTGATTCAACTTTTGACCTATAACCCATGTTGAAGTTATACAAACTACAATCAAATCTGAGATTTGTCAACAACAATCAGGTGAAAGAGACAAATTTAGCCGTCTAGCTCCATTGACTCCCATTCATTCTGCACTCATGGCGATCGCCCCCAGTGGAACTCTGGTGGAACTGCAACCAAAATTCGGTACAATGGGACTTAATACGGAGTGGCCAGGCTCTCCGTAGATGGGCTCTGCTAGTAGCTAGTTTCTGTGATGATGGTGCTTCAGACTTTGATTGCTACTATTCACAACTACCACCATCATTATCATCTAGTTTCCAAGGTGTGCGCACAGGTAGATAGATAGATAGATAGATAGATGGATATATAGATGGATACTTTAGTCATCCCGAGGGAAATTTTAATAATTTAAACAGTTTAGTTAGCTGGCTAGCTAGCTAGCAGCTGGCTGAGTTTGTGTAATTTCCTGAAGTCGAAAGAGATTTTGTTCAGGCTTTAATAGATATCCTTTGTTTGAAAATAAATCGTTTCTATTCTTTCCTCTTAATTCCATGTGTTGCAACACTCGCTGGTAACTTTGTTAACTTATCCAGCAAACTATTAAAAATTCCCGACTGTAACAAAACACTGCAACTCTCGCTTGCCCTCGAACTAGTCCATCTTCCTGTTTCCGCTTTGTCGCACTCGTCTGAAAAAAAATGAGTGGTGCGCTACCTCGCACTACCTGGCTAAAATCTTGGCGCGCCAGCAAGAACTACGTCGTTTTGACGTCACGTTGTCGCGCTACTGGTCGGGTGCGTCGAGTATGTTGAACGCTTAAGGTGCCTTGCTCAAGGGCACTACAGTCGTGCCTACTGGTCGGGGTTCGAACCAGCAACCCTCCGGTTACAAGTCCGAAGCGCTAACCAGTAGGCCACGGCTGCCCCACAAATATCAGGGGAGAGCACGAACGCAGTCCCCCACTACCAGAAATTGTGCAGTCGAGATTCCCACATTTGAGGAATTCGCAGGGATCAGCACAACCGGATGTGCAATGGCCGAGCCTCGCCCTGGGCAAACAACCTTCTTGTTCATTGTATCACCCCTGCCAGGTAAGTAAGTATACTGTTTCTTCATAATTACTGAAATAATTGCACAAAGTGGTGTCTTGTATCCTATTCATGTTGCACAGCACTTGGAATGAATTATGGGCCCTTTTGCATAGCGATCTAAATGCATACTCTGAAGCGTGATGTAATGAACATACAGGAAGTGTCTTCACTATCACTATTTAACAGCCGGAAAAATCATCTCCGCGCCAGTTCAAAAGGGTTGTTCTTAATGTTTCTTAATTAATTATGGGTGTGTTTTTGGTGTAACATCCATTAAACCAATGAGAGTGACATCTGTCATTCCCTTTAACAGCAAGGAGCGAAAAATCAATTTAATCATATTTTGATGAGGAGTGAGCGCATCTGCTGTGTCTTTCACTTTAGACCTGGTTTTTATCAGCCAATGGCGTTATCATTTTTAGTGGTGTTAAAATAGAAATTTGTGATCAAGCCCCTGACCACACTAATTTCACGCCTGTGTATGCACAAGGTTCATTTTACAACTCGTCCACTTGGCAGAATAAGAATCATTGCGTTGGGTGTAAGCTAACAAGACTTGTGTTGTGCCTGGTGCCACTATGCGCAGAGATAGGCCCTTTGAGTCTATAACAGGCACAAACACAGTCTAAAATCTGCCCCCATAGCATTGCTCAGACATATTACAAAGATTGCCTTTAACAGACAATCACAAAGCAATACAAGATCACATGACGCGACACACATACACATAACCCATGGTTCAGAATTGATTAAAATTTTAGCTGAAAGACTTTCCCAGATTCAAAAATGTCTAACACTCTATGGAGATTCTTGAAGTAGTCCCATACTGTGCGCATCACACATGTTTCCTTTCAGGACCAAAATGTCCAACCACAGGGCTCAATAGTCCCCTTTGTGGAGTATAACCTAAATAGTTATCACAGGGGTTCCCAAACTTTTCCACGACAAGGCCCCCCAAATACCACTAGGTTCTGACCAAGGACCCCCTTGATGTGTTATTAAACCCATCGACAATACTACGGCAAATGTAAAAATACATTAAGCTAATCCTAATAATCCTAACTTCGCGATGGAGCATACAGTGTGTAAAAATTGCATTTGGGGCTTTCTGCTATATGAGAGCTATCACTATTACACAGTCATTATCATGGAAAATATAATGTTCAGATATGTGACAAATTATTATAATGGCATTAAATAACAACCCTCATAGTAATAGGTATATTTTAAATTTTTCAAATGTTGCTTTTATTTTTCCTTCCAACTTGCTGAGGCCCCCCGGGCACCCCCTCACGGCCCCCACTTTGAAAACCACTGAGTTATCACTCAGAGGGTCCTATCGTGCACCCAGCGCAAGGTGGCGCAAAGTGAGATGCAAGGCTTATTCTTATACACTCAAGTGAGAGATTTTTTGCCATGCACTCCACTTTTATTTATTACCAGGGGTGTGGCAATAAGCGACATATAAGGTCTGGCGCATGATCCAAAAATTGCTATCTTACACACTCTAAAAATCATTAAGCCAGTGACCAAGAAAAACCTGGTCTCTTCCTTTTGCATTGCATTCGATAATCAACTTGTACAGACTATCCCACAAGATGGAGATGACCGAAGACTTGTCTTGTAAGTCTTGTAAAACAGTCTTTTTACATAAACCGGGGCTCGAAAACGAAATTATTTTTCAAACGTTCCGTTCCGAACGGTTCAGGTAGGCCTATGTTTAACGTTTTCGTTCTTGCATGCGTTCCGCCACCAACATATCGGTCCTGAACCGGTTCGGAACGCAAAATATCGTTCGTTCTTAAAGTTCGCAGTGTTTGGCGGACCCTATCAAGTCTATTTTTGTGAACTTTACCTTAGAATAGACGTACTCATTATTTCCCTTGATTTAGCCTATACCGTAGCTATGCCCAAAAAAATAATAAATCACAGGCGGCATCCAAAAACATTCAGATGGGCTATCCATCCCATAGCCTACAGACTTACTGTAAGCCCCTAACCTATGCCTATAAATAATTTCTTATCAAAAATATTTCTGGATACGTGCTAAACTCCCCTTACCTGGTTTTATCCATATGGATTTCTTCAAAGGTTTGTGCTATAATTTCCAACCTGTCTGTTGCTGACAAGGCCTATCTCAAATTTCCCAAATTTAACTCTTCTACATAGAATAGGCTATAATTGTAAAACATTTCAAAATCCGACTTTAAAACGACAAGGCGTGGACAGGTAAAATAGGCTATTACGCATAGGCTACAAACAATTTCCAAATAAGTTTCAGTAGCCTACGCCACTGAGCTGGCCTAAGAGAAGTGGCGGAGACGGATAGGTAGGCCTAGTTGGCTACATAGCTGACTTGTTAGCTCACATTAACAGTGTAGATGCGGCTTGTTTTTACACAACCGAAATAGTCTCCCTGACATAGGATATGCTTTTGTGAAATTTTATAAAATATATAGAGAACGAAAAAAACGTTATTAACCGGTTTTGTGGATTTCAGAATAACGTTTTCTGTTCCGAACAGTTGAAGACCATTTTGTTTTCGTTTCCGTTCTGCTCCTCGTAAAATTCCATTAAAATTCGTTCGCTGGTTTCGCTTTTGTTTTCGTTCCTTGAACCCGGTTCGAACCCTGACATAAACTCCTGATACACTTATTATGACCGCTAGCTTGAAGCGGCGGTCATATAGGGGATCAAATTTTTTTTTTCTCCGTCCATCTACTTCCTGAATTTTTGGTCAACGATACCGGGACACCGAACCACCGGGGCACATGAAATTTGGTGGGTATGGAGCCCCACTAGACTTTTACGGAAAAATTTCGTTTCGTCCCCGGGGGCCACCACCCCCCAACCCCCCCCCCCCCCCCCCCCCCCCCCCCCCCGTGCAGTTTTTCCTAAATAACTACCTGAACCGTGGCACTGAGGATGAAGAATCTTTTATGGTATGTTGGTCTCAAGGGCCCACGGCATCAACCTGGCCCATAATCACTCATTTGTGATTTTAAACCGTAAAAAAAATGAAAATGCAATATTATACTGCTTTAATCGCCCCTATCTTCAGTTAAGATGTTCAGAACTGCACCAAATTTTATGTGTATGATTGACCTGGCATTCTCTGGGGGTATATTCGTAGAATTTCATCCATGGGGGGGTCTAAAAAAAATTAGGTTATGTGTACATTTAGTGACTGTACACTCATTGGCCTGTAGATGGCGGTGCACACATATACACATGCACACACACACAGGCACCCACATACTATCGGTATTAGAACGGCCGATACATAATTACAAATTCAGTAGGATTAAAAGAAAGCCAAAACAAATATTCCTGGACAAAAACAATGGACGCTTCCTACAAGGACCTGTAGTTTACCGCAGAGAATGTCTAATAAGGATAGGACGATGTTCACATGAAATGTAATTCCCATTTCTTCTTGAAGCCGAAATAAATCTGAGGATGTTTATCGGACATGCTTGGTTTTTTACTGCAGGTAATGCGTTAATCTTATAATATCAATAAGGACCTAGGTAATGTTACCGTTAGCGTTGGTTGAGTGATGGAGGCCAATTTGATTGATTGCATTTGTAGAAAACTATAAATGCGGTTATACCAAAGCAAATTGATAGCAGCACTGTAATTGTATCTTTCGACTGTCATTTGTTGCACGCTACAAAAATCATTCTGTGCAATGGAAGATTTACCAACGTTACACGGGTCTGATACAGTTTTGCCTATAGGCTACATGCGTGGGAGACTGAGGCGCCCTGTTTATTTTGTTTTAAAGGGCACCAGGCAAGCCTAATGCTTTTTTCTCTACTTAAACTCCCCGCCATTTCGGTCTGAAGCTCTTTTCCTTTTTCTTTGCATCTTCCGTCAAAAGGGTTTTCGCTGCTTCTTCGCGGCTCTGCCATTATACACGCGTTGCAACAATCGCTAGCTGCCGTTAGCCTCTGTGCTGTGGATGCAGGATGGAAACTGAAACTGCTTGATTAGCCGGCACGATACACTGAACTTGCAAGCGGGATATTCTTCCTACAGGCAGTAGGGCTGGTGAGAGAGTCTTCATTCGCCCTGTAATGAGTCATTTAACCATATACCGACTTCACGAAGATGAGTAATTAACACGAATACGTTGCCTGGTGTCCCTTTGGCGCGTGCAGGGTGTGAGAGGGAATCGATGTGCTTTGATTCCAGCTTGGTAGTAGTCTGTGAAATTAAAAAGCACGTGTGTGTGAAGTATCCAAACAATGACACCTTCATTTCATTATGGCTGCTTTAGCAACACACCTTAAGCTACTGTGTAGTGGGTCCCATTTAGAAGTGGCTACTTCATTCGCGCTTTCCTTTGACTCATGCTGCGTGAATTTTATTACAACTTTTCGCCCACGATATGGCAGTTTAAGTCCGCTTGATACTGTGGGTAAGGTGAAGCCATTGGTTTCAAAGGAGATTTTATTTGTGTCGCCAGCATAGCCTATTGACAATTTATGTTGTAAATAGGCCTACCTTATAAGCCTACCTGTAGCTTAGGGAAGCTAACAGCTTTCTATTAGGATCTAGTTCATCATTTAGAATAGCCATAGCGTGGATATCTCAATCGGAAAATTAAACAATATCGGGTGCCTTATGGACTAGGCTGGGTGAACCCAGCCTGATCTGCCCGCTATTTATTTTTTGATTTCTTAAAAGATTGAGTTTGGTCTGGTGAAAGCCAGACTAGCCATGGACCTCAGTTACACAATGCAAGGGAACATGAATCAGCCTATATTTGCACGAACAATAACGGACAACAGCTCTTCAACTTTGGCCCGTTAAAATGTGTATGAACAGTCTAGCGACGCATTTCATCAAGGCCCATTTGGACATGTCAGTTATTTGCACCACTGGTTAGATGTAAAACAGCATTTCGTTTCAGACTACTGTTACTTAATTTGTGCATTAACAATGACGTTTCAGACTACTGTTACTTAATTTGTGCATTGACAATAAAGTATCACATGAACTAAAGATGACTAAAATCTTATGTAGAAGAAGAAACATTCACAAAAAATCCATCCATCCAAAATTGACCTTTGTTTTTGATAGCTGTTGAAAACGGCATGGAACTGACAGAGATGTTTTTTGTTTATAAATAAATAAATAAATAACATTATGCTGATACCTTTTGCTTTTCCCAAATACAATGTAGCCTACAGGTGTAAGTGACCTTTCATCAATCCAGTTGCAATGGATGAACTGTGATGAACTGCCCTACTTGTGATTGTTTAGAGATTTTAAAGGTTTTATAACAATGCTACATCTTCTTTGGCTATTCTACAATCTATTCACCTTTTCAGCACCAGTAGGCTACTTTCTGTGCAGCCAAGACACACACACTCAGGCATGCCAAACAAGCATAGGCCTACACAAAAGTTTCAAGAGTGGGGGATGGAGTAAAATATGGAGACAAATTGAAGTGTGATTTCTTTTCGCGGAACGGATGTACAGGACTGAGCGGCGGCCATATTTTGTATCGCTATGCGGTACATCTAGTTAAGTTCTTGATGCTTTGTTTTATGTGTTGGGACTCTATTCATACTACTGCAGAAGTATGGTGCTATACTGAGAGTTATTAAAAAATGGCGGTTTGGATACGTTTAGCGATTGGCCCTTAGTACTTGCACTGTTAGCCACTTGGGCTGTAAGCGCTCAAGCCGGTCAAACACGGTACTCCTTTGATCAATGTAATCTAGCTCTCGAGGGGGTGTTCGTGAAAAAGACCTGGGTTCAAATTACTCCGGAATTACACTTTATGAAATGATATATTGCTTTAAATTGTACTTTATCTATTAAATTTTAAATTATGCTTGAATTTGGTTTAAATCTATTAAACCAAATTCAGACCACAAAGTTATAACAAATCTGACGAGTTAGTGCAATTGCACAATTTCATGTTGCTCTGGACAAGACTACTTTCCAGAAGACCTTTTGTTATGTTATTTCAGCTAAAATCATATCTTCAACGTTGTTGACGATCTTTTAGGACAACCTTGATAATTAAGCAAGGATGTTATTTTTACAACTTTATTTGCATTACCTGAAAGACTATACAAAAGATGCTCTAAGAATTAAACACACTTATGATGTCATATTCTCAATATCTAGATTTTCCCAGGACACTGTGCAGAGAATAGTCATGCCCAGTCCACATTAGTTAACTGTCTGCAGCCAATCACAAGGCACTCACTGAAACACGGGATCTATATTAATCTATCCGACAGAAGCTTTGCTCTGATGTACGATAGGCCCTACCAGGTAAACCTATTTCATAAGTCTTCAGATAATATGTACTGTATTTACACATTTTGTTCATATGATATCCTGTTTTTTTTATCTTATTTATGAAATGATGTTGTTCATTTGCAGGACCACTGGAGAGGCACAGGTGATGAATCTCACCAACAGAGATGCTTTTCAGGAGGCTTTGGTGAAAAATGTTATAATTGTTGTGCTGGGTATTGCTATCAACTGCACCAATGGGATCATAGTTCTGACTTTCTTCAAGAACTCTGTGTTTCACAGTGACTCAAGATACATTCTGTACATGAATCTTGTGGTGAATGATATGATTCTGATTTTTCTTTCTGTGACACTGTATGTTTTAAGTTATGCCAACCCATTTTTTAAAGCTTCCACATGTTGTAGTGTGCTTATAATTGGTTCAACCACACACATGAACACACCAATTATCCTGGCTGGTATGGCTATTGAGCGCTATATCGCCATTTGCAAACCCCTTCATCATGCTCAGATGTGCACAGTACGCAGGACCTATTTCATCATTGGCCTTACGTGGGGAGTTGGCTTCATGCCTGCGCTAGCTGATGTTATCATTGTCCTTGCCACACAGCCTATAAGCTTTTTTTCAACAGTAATCTTTTGTTTTCCTCTCAGTCTATACAACACCCGATACCATGAAGAGAAAGTGAAGGTGGTCCAAGGCCTGTATATATCCTTCGTGTGGCTGACACTGATCTATACGTACGTTAGGATATTTCTAACAGCCAAAGCAGCTAAAGGAGATGCTGCCTCAGCCAAAAAGGCACTTAACACCATTTCATTACACGGCATCCAGTTGCTTCTGTGTATGTTGTCCTACGTCACTCCTTTTCTTGATCTTGTTTTGATCACATATTTCCCCATCTATCGCTCAAAAATAACCTTCCTGGGCTACCTGATCACAAACATTATCCCAAGGCTGCTCAGTCCTCTGATTTATAGTATTAGAGATCAGAAATTTGCCAAACACATGTCACAGTACTTTTCCTGCAAAATTATAATATGCAAGGGCAAACAGAAGAGGAGGAACCTCAAACATTTTAGCAAGAAGGTATGTTCATTTAATAATTAAATTTAGATTGAATTGAACAATGAAACAATGTATATTTTGTTCAGTCTGTTCCTAGAGGGTTTCCAGTTGAAACTTTAAAAACCAGTGCAGATAGCAGATACTAAGTATCAAATATGAGGCCTAAACTTGAAAATGTTATTTTTGTGCTTATATATTGCATTTGGGATGTTGCTGGGATATATTTCAAAGTGTAAAGTGTGACTAAAGAGGCTTTATTATGAATGTGTGTGGGGAAACAGCATGTCTCTGATATGGATTCATTGTAACATTATACATTTCCCATATTGATAGGATTGGAACATAAAGAAGCTGTATGTATTTTTGTCATTTTTTTTTTTTTTTTTGTGGTCTTTCTCATGTTGTTGGTACAGTGACCCTATCATTTAGTAGAGTTTTACTAGTTACATATGTTCGATATTGATATAATAGTGATGTAAGTTGATTATGATCATACAATATTAATATGATTATTATACTTAAATGTTGACATTATAATAATAATAATTACTATTATTATTATTATTACAGTCTCTGATCATAGAGGAGTACAGAATGTTACCAAGCAGAATTATGAATCAGCTTAACGGTTGATGCCACTGTTTTTGCTGCATGCTGCATGAAAGCATGAAACTTGACACAGTTACACTACTACCCCAGTGATCAAAAATGAAAATGGACCCCAACACATTGTGCCCCCTAGTGGCCGCCATCTTGAATTCAAATATGTCCGCCATTCTTAATAGAATTGTTGATAAAACTTAAAAAATAAACAAGATGAAAAAAAAGTATTTTAAGTTCTATCACTTAATTTTCAGGCTCAAGGAAGCTATTGACATGATTTCCAAATATACCTAATGTTGGCCATTTTGAAATCCAATATGGCAGATAACAAATTTGAAAATATTGACCATCTCGATTGTTATTCATGATAGAAATATAGTTCAAAAACCATTTCAAAGTTTGACAAGTAATTTTATCACATGACGACCTCAAAAATATCAAAGGCATCAAGTATAATCTTTAACCCTTACAAGCCCGACCGTTCTAATTTCGTTAAAATTTTAACGATGACCAATCATCTAATATCTAAGCTGTCCAATGACTGATTTTATTTCTGAAATCTTCCCCGTAATGCTGACAACATAAGCTTCAATTTGATATGATTGGTTAAGGGGTTTATGGCGCGAAATGTTTTGGATACTGGAAGATGAGTCGTGAAAAAAACTTTTCACTTCAGTCGTACATTTTAACATGGACCGCTAGATGCCACCTGCACTTCGTTGGAGTTTACCTCGACTGAAAACCACACAGCTGGATAAACTGAGGTAATATATATTTTACATCGTTTCTAGTTATGGTTAATCTTAATTTGTAGTCATAAAATCATGTTATTTGATAGTAATATGCTTTCTCATCAGCGTCAACATTATGGCATAGCGTCGTCATGTAACTTAGCTAGCTGCATTACTCTGAACTGCTTGCAGTATTCTCGTTTGCTTTTTTATATCAGTTATTTTCATTTGACAATTTCATTTAAAAACCTGTTAGTATATAACCTGTAAGTAAGTTTGTTTTCTAGTACCAATTTGCTTGTTAGGTAAGCATTATATTGGCAAGTCAGTATAGCATACCAAAGCTGAATAAATCAATGGGCGCCGCGTTTCTAAGTTGCGTTCTCTTACATGAAATAAGTTGAGCGATATTTTTACTCCTCTCAATATGTAGTTGTAGAAAACAAGATGTGAAATCACGGATTCTGTCAGAAATGTAGTGCTAATTAACGTATTGCCTCTCATCGGGTTGTTACCTCGCTAGGCAGTTTGTAGTGAACTGTTTTACCTTGCTTCTAAATGTCAAACATCAGACGTGCTTGTCTCAACATTTTCTAAGATGGCATGACTTGATATTCTACTCTTCTCAATATGTAGCTTTATAGAAAACATGATGTGAAATCACATATTATGTCAGAAATGTCATTATTGCATTTAAGCAGTTAGTTACTAGGTGAAATGTAATCTGTCTTTATCTTAATGCCAGCCAGGCAATCAGATTTAGGGTAGCTAAACCCATGTGTAATAAAATGACTTTTCATACTTCTAAATATTTTTGAGTTACTCAAAATGCTTCAATAGTTTAGGCTACCTCTTCTTGTGTATGTATGTGCACACATCTGTAGTTTTGTGATTTTTTTATTTTTTTAATTAATAAATATATTACATTTGTATGATTTTACTGTTGTTTCAGATGGAGGATGACAAGACCTACACAGACCTCCTTGCAGGCCTGAAGAGGTGGCTGACTGCTGATGAGCTTGCGCTCACAATGTTGAAGACCATGTGAGGATGGAGGAAGAAGGTATAGATTTAGGTGGCGGCGAGGGTGGTGTAGACTGCCACCAAAAACACTGTGAAATAGACTTGTTATGTTGATTTTTATGTTGTTGTCCCAGGCATATGTGGTTTTACCAACCGGAACGGGTGAGAGGTTGTGCTTAGTAGGCCGTTGTATGCAAACCCACAGTGCAGGGGCATGGGACGAAGAGACCCCAGAAGAGTTTCACAGTTTTCTGGGATTGATCATTGACATGGGACTTCACTTCCCTCCCTAATATCCATTGCTACTGGGGAACCAAGTCTCTGAAGGGATCAGGGAGCGTTGACCAAATGAGAAATACATATTGTGTACACTTTTTCTCCATTGACATTGCTGTTTCAGTAGTTTCTTATTATTTCAAGTTCGGCAATGCAGAATCTGGTGTTGAACCTAGGTTTGGTAGCTACAGCCAGAAAGATTTTGGCGAAAATCTATCACAACAGCTGGCAGGCATTTCCGTCAAAATTTCAGCCTCGCCTTCAGCTGCTCCAACTACTACTGTCATCTTTTCATCAAGTACATATTCCTGTACAGCAGGAGCCAAAGAAAAATGGTTGGCTTTGTTATAAAAACAATACATAATAACACTAAAGTAGCTTGTATGGCCTGGAGTTTACCGGTAGGTGACTGCTTTTTTGGTAAACAAAATTGCTGTCAGATTTGGCATTCTACAGAAGGGGATGCTTTTTAGTTATGAGTCATAGGTCCCTCTGTGTTTAACCTTCAGGTTCCCCACCCCACCTTTCCCTATCCTCCTCTGTGTGTGTGTGTGAGTTTGTGTTTTTATATGTGTGTATGTGTTTATTCTCAACAGGCTTGTTCTATGTAATCCACTTTCAAATGTTTAGACACATTGATTTTTGAGTGATGTTGAAGTTGATTGTATTCCTAGCTTTTCATAAATAATACATTTTATAGATGTATATCATTTTCATATTACACTAATTTATATAAGGAAGTTGTATCTGTTGAATCAAATGTATTCTATGTCTCTTCAGAATTGATCTTCAATAAATATACAGTATACTTACTTCCTGTATTACTGGTAAGGTACATGTTTTTCTTTTATATATCATTATTGTTGACTGTAGCATTTGCTTATATACAAATAAATGGTTTATTCTTATGGACCAAATACATCTAAACCATTGTGTCTGACTTCATTATTAGTTTTTATGCATACTTTTATGTTTTTGGTGAGAAAGAGAATGCGAATTCTGTCAACATTCTAAATCCCGTTTCCTGCATTTTTATACACTTATCACTTAATTTATCATAACTTTTGAAAGGTTAATGGTATTCCAATTCAGTCTTTTTTGTTAAATAGCCCACAACTTGCTGAACATGTCATACACTCTATATTTTTCCCTATCTCGTATAGAAATATGATGAAAATTCATTTTTATGCGAATGAAATTCAATTTTAACGAATTTCGGTATACATTTGGAGAGGATTTTCAAAGACTGTTCATTACTATATCAACATTACCATATGTATTTCACATCATTTGATAGAACTGACCCTTCTGATTACAATGGTATGTATATCCCATTGATGGTATGTATTATACTCAAGAAATAAGGTTTTTTGTGTAAGGAGGTCATCCAGCACCAAAAATGGAATGTTCGGCACGGGCACGAAAGGGTTAAGATTCCAATATGACCACAATGTGTAAGAGAATATTCTATATTTTTGTTAATGGAGGTAACTACCTAATCATCAATAAATTCTTATTCTACCTTCTTCTCTTTCTGAGCAAACCTTAACTCTTACTTTACACTGCTAAAAAAAATTAAAGGAACACTTTGAAAACACATCAGATTGCAATAGGAAAAAAACATCATACTGGATATCTTTTCTGAAATGGACTGGGTAATGTGTTAGGAACAAAAGGATGCCACTTAGTTTTTCGGGAATGAAAATGATGTACAGAAGACTGAATTCAAAGACACCCGAAAATCAAAGTAAAAAAAAATGATAGGGCAAGTTGGTCCATTTAGCCTAAATTTCATTGCAGCAACTGATAATGGTACTCAGTAGTTCGTATGGCCCCGACATGCTTAATGATGTCGGGGGCATGCTCCTAATGAGACGGTGGATGGTGTCCTGGGGGATCTGCTCCCAGATGTGGACATGGCCATTACTGAGCTCCTTGACAGTCTGTGGTGCAACCTGGCGGTCTTGGATGGACCAAAACATAATGTCCCAGAGGTGTTCAATTGGATTTAAGTCAGGGAAGTGTGGGAGGACAGTCAATAGTATCAATGCCTTCATCCTCCAGGAACTGCCTGCACACTCTCGCTACATGTGTCCAGCCGTTGTTGTGCACCAGGAGGAACCCAGGGCACTGCATGAATTTTTCGTCAGTATGTGGCACTGTAGATTGTCGTGGAAGTTCAGGTTAATGGCTGTTCACGGCAGTTTGCAGGAAACGCCGATTGTCAGAAATTGACGTGGGCCTTTCTTGGCAGTCGTCCCCCCATGACCCCCCTCCTCCTAATTCTAGGGGAGGCTTTAACATATACAAATGCAAATCAGGGTAGCAGGGGGAGTGTATGCATGCTGGCATGACTGTGGCCGGGCCCACTACACCAATATAGGGTCAGACAATATGGGTCTGAAGTTTTTTATCCTGATACCTAAGAGCAGTGAGGGTGCCGTTATCTTGCCTGTAGAGGTCTGTGCGTCCTTCCAAGAATATGCCTCCCCAGATCATCACTGGCCCACCACCAAACCAGTCATGCTGAATGATGTAGGCAGCATCACGTTTTCCACGACATCTTTAGACCCTTACACATCTGTCACATGTGCTCAGGGTGAACTTGCTCTCATCTGTGACAAGCACAGGGCGCCAGTGGCGAACCTGCCAATTTTGTTTTACTAATTTCAAGTCACAGGACACAATCATCTATCCTCTGCTGAGTCTCTGTCTCTTTGTCTCTGGTCAGACAAAATGCACGCATGAAGCATGTGACGACATCAGCTATCACTGGTTCACACACCTCAAGCACTAGAGTCTTGAGTTCTTTCACTCATCAACACTGCCCTCTTGTGGTCCATCACGAGACAAATTAGAGAAACAAGGTCAAATTCATATTGGTATTTATTTCCCTCAGAGGAGGAAAAAACAATGTATTGACACTACCTGTGTGTATAAGACAGGGTTGTCTCACTAGCTGCTCTGAAGAGTGGTGCTAATTAGGCTATATTTAGCTAATTTAGTGAATGGTTTGAACAAAAGACTTACTTTTTCAGGCCAGAGTTCTTCCACCTCTGATTTCCTAGCCATACCACTAAACAATTTATAAAGCTATTGTGGTATGCATCCTTTTCCCAGTTCTCAAAAGAATAGTCTGTGATAGCCTGCTAATGAAGGTTGTTAAAATGGATGATTCAATGCAAATATGTTGGCAATGCAGCCAACATCCTGCATTATTGTAGGATTTGGAAAATTATTTAATCTGCAGTTCAGTGTCAGTCCAAATGGGTATTTTATGTCATTATTATTAATGATGGATGTAGACCTAGTGCAAGATACCTGTTGAATCCTGTTGATGCCCTATATTAGGCCATAGATTTGGGATTTTTAAAAAAAAAAGTTTTTCTTTTGTGTGCCTTGTTCGAAGTATATAACAACACATGTATATGATTGGATGGCTAGAGACATGTCTCTCTCAAATACAAGGTTATACTTGACAAGGTAACTATAGTAACTGAGATTTGTTTTCTAAGTGGGTGGATGCTCAATGCCATATCAACTGAATACTCTTAAAACAAATGTGTTGTCCCTATCTGGACACAAAGATGTGTTAAAAATATTCGTTTTAAGAGTGTAATGTGATCAAAAAGCCTTTTTTAATGTGGACATACATTTTGGAACAACATTTTGAGCAATGTCGCTGAGCAACAACATAACCAATTGTGTGTTCTTATTGGATGATTTGTTCTTATTTGCCTTCTGATGATTAAAGTACAGTAAAAACTGCCTAATATCAATGAGAATGTATCCAAAAACCAATAGGCCTACAGGAACATTGCTCAGCAACATTGCTCAAAAAGTTTCCATGTGGATCATCAGCTTATAAAGTGTTAGCAAATCTCATTGAACAACCTGGCCACTGGTACTGAGATGTTCCTCTCTGGCGCTGTTCTGGCAGCCTCATCTTTCCACTTGTCAGAGGTATGCTCAGGTATAGATTTCAATACAAAGGTGAGGGGGACTTGTTTGTCATGTTCCCAGAGAGACCACAGTAGAGAGGCATACTAAATGGAAGTGTTTGCTTTCTTTGGACACCAGGAGGCATTATTTACAAAAAGGAAAAAGGGAAAGGACCTGGACATAGTTTTAAGTATCCTCTTATGCCCTCAGGACTGCCCAAACACCATTACAAAGGGCATTAAAATGCCATTAATAGAAACAGAATATCTTGCAGCCTATTTGTCATTTATAGTTTTATAACAGAATGATTTCTATGATTCTTCAGACTAATAAATTCACATTAAAGACAAATAAAGGCTTATAAGCTATATCACATCTGTAGAATTTGTCTTTTAGGCAAATTTGCCTTTCATACTCAACCATTTATTTGCATGTAGCCTATATCACTTTACATGAAAGTATCAACAAAATGTGAAGCTTTCATGTTTTGAAGCTTTCATGTTTATTGGAACCAATCAAACTATCTTCCTGATGAAATAGTCACCCCGATATTAACTAACAAACTAAAATAAATGGCTAGCCAATGATTCGTTGCAGCGGTGTATGTTGAATTTTGTTTCTTTGCAACTGTGTTTAATATTGTTTTGATGCAGAAGTATCAGTTTTCGTATGGACACGGCTTGCACATGATCCCTCGCAGACACGCACGTAAAATTCCGATGAACCCTTATTATTCTCGAGCCACTGGTGTACGCACCAGTGACCAAAGCGCGCACCCGACGATGTGCCAGCCGCAAGCACATGAGTTGCCGTGCGTCGGTTTATTCCGGCGATTTTAAATGCAGAGATGCAATGGCTCATTTAGATGCACAAAGTCCTAAATACACAACCGATGGGTTTTTTTACCAGCAAAAATGCCAGACTTTCGGGTCCTCCTACTTCTTCCATAATTAAGGCATTGTTGGAATAAGTGGACTTTGAGAAAACGAGGACGAGGATAATTCGGTTCCAAGTTTTTACGGTGAGTCCTTATTGCTTTTGTCGGTTTAATCAATAAATCAGTAATAGTGTAGTCTAACTGTTGCATATAAAAGATGTATGGCCTAGACCATAATGTTCTAAAGTTTTGGACAGTGATTTTGGGGGTTATAAGGATGTTAAATGAATATTGTTTGGATCGTATAAAGCTGACAGTGTCAAGTGCATTTACAGTAGCCTACATCAATCATAGGCTACCAGAGACGCTGTAGATCGAACCTTGTGTTTTTGATTTGTCAAACACATGCAGTGGACTTGAAAGATTTCATTCTCTTCAATTATAGATAACATATAGCAAGCTCTGAGAAGAGAGCGTTTTGCAACATTTATGTAGGCTACCTCAAGGTTATCAGAAGATAAAGTGATTTAAACTTTTACCTCGGTTTTCAGTTATTCGAAACGAAAAAAGTGAAAACCTGAAAATAATGAGTGAGAATAGAATATATCGTAAAAAGAGACCCTTCGCTCATTTCTTCAGAGTTTGGCCACAAAGGAGATTGTAGGCTATATGGTCGTTACAGTACCAGCAGCATTTTATAACAAATTAATGGCTGTCTAGGTAGCATCTATTAACAAACCTAGTGTACATTAGTGCATGTTGTTTGTCAACAGCTGTGGCAAGAGAACGTAAGCTAAATTAAATCATTACTCAATAAGAGCACTGGCACCCTCTGCATTTGAACCTTTTGCCTCCAGTCTAGCTTCACTTTCCACATTTATTTTTACCCAGATGTGGTGCCATGAAGACAGTATTCCCCTTACTGTCTTCATATTGTATCCCATACATAGTTGCACAGGGTTGGTCAGTCTGTCCACAACAATCTATATCGAGGTGTTTTCAAATTAGAATTGAACCAAATGTTATTATTATTATTATTATTATTGTTGTTGTTGTTGTTATTATATAAACATTGTAAAAGTATGGGTCATAATTATACTCTTCTTCTGCTAGTTTATAACTGGACCATTGATTTATTTGACCTTACTATTTGTTGGGAGGTTAAAAAAAAAGTCACTTGAAACCCATCACCAACATTTGTATAGATCTCTAATCTGAGGATCAGAGGGACATTTCACTGCATTTATTTTTGGTGCCTTTCCTCATACTATCCCATTTCATCACATGAGATGTCTCTGTCTGTGTGTTGCATTGAAGGGCAGGGCGCCATGGTGAAGGAGAGCCTGCGGGGCTGGGTCCCAGACCCTGGAGACCCGCTGGTCCACATCAACGTGGGAGGGCTCAAGAGCAGCCTGTTCTCCAGCACGCTGCGCAAGTTCCCCGACACACGGCTGGGCCGCCTGCTAGCCTGTGAGTCCGAGGAGGCTATCCTGCAGGTCTGCGACGACTACGACGAGCAGCTGAGGGAGTTCTACTTTGACCGCAACCCAAGCCTCTTTGCGTACGTCCTGCATTTTTACCAGACGGGCAAGCTCCACATCATGGAGGAGCTGTGTGTTTTCTCCTTCTGCCAAGAGATTGAGTACTGGGGCATCAACGAGTTCTTCCTGGACAGCTGCTGCAGCTACCGATACCATGACCGAAAGCTTGAGACCCGACACAAGAACTGGGATGAAGACAGCGACGAGAGCAGTGTGGACACAGACGTGGACGAAATCTCCGACCTCAACAAGGACATCTTGCTCTTCCAGGACATGAAGTGTGGCAATGTCCGTCGGTGCTTGTGGCTGACCCTGGAGAACCCTGGCTACTCCATCCCCAGCAAGCTCTTCAGTCTACTGTCCATCACTGTGGTTCTGACCTCCATTGCGACCATGTGCATTCACAGCATCCCGGAGTACCAGGTCTATGACCAGAATGGCAAGCAGATCGAGGACCCCACTCTGCAGGCCCTCGAGATATTCTGTGTCTGCTGGTTCAACTTTGAGGTGGTGACTCGCATGCTTCTAGCTCCAAACCGACGGAAGTTTTTCATTATGCCTCTCAACATGATCGACATCATCTCTGTGGTGCCCATCTATGTCACCCTACTCTTTGACTTGGTAGTTGGCAGTGAATCCGAGCTAGAAAACTTGGGAAAAGTGGTGCAGGTGTTCCGACTCATGAGGATATTCCGAGTCCTGAAGCTGGCCAGACACTCCACGGGCCTACGGTCACTAGGGGCCACGCTAAGGGTGAGACTAGGCAGAATGTGTAGATGCCTAGCCTGCTACACTACAATGGCTACAACTTTGTATCACACTGCATAATTAATGGAATCTAAGCCTGGATTATCATAGTATAAGTATATACTCTTTTGATCCTGTGAGGGAAACTTGGTCTCTGCATTTATCCCAATGCGTGAATTAGTGAAACACACTCAGCACACAGTGAACACACAGTGAAGCACACACTAATGCCGACACAGTGAGCTGCCTGCTACAGTGGGGTTAGGTGCCATGCTCAAGGGCACTTCAACCGTTCCTACTGGTCGGGGTTCAAACCGGCAACCCTCCGGTTACAAGTCCGAAGCCCTAACCAGTAGGCCATGGCTGCTCCATCATGCTGGATGTTCAGTTATTTGATCCTGTAAAATCCTTAAAGGAGAACTACATTTCTCCCATCCCTATTCTCAATGCTCTTCTGCTTATCCCAGTAAGAGATCATAGCTGCAGTGGTGGTTGCTGTAGTTGCTTTGTCATGAAACATCTTATTGTGAAAAGTAAATATATGAAATGCAAATTCAAAAAGAAACCTACAGTATTACAATGTTGGTATCAAATTTAACTGCACGGATAGCCTGTACAAAACTATACAAAACAATGTTTAGCATTCCAAATTCTGGAAAATTCGTTTTCAGATTTTTTCCAAAAGAAAATCAATAGGCCTGAGGATATTTTTCAGAAATAATTTAATTAATTATGATATTGGCTGTTGCAGTTGGGATGCAATTGTGTGTACTTTGTTTTATTATGGTTGGTCCTGTTTGAAATGGAAACCACTGACTAAAGATATCGCCTTGACGGCACTTATTTGAACCCTAAATGCCCATCATGGTCCAGAGCCTACTGATTGATATCTACATTTACATTTACTTATTTAGCAGACACTTTTATCCAAAGCGACTTACAGCAAGAGAATAACATTCAAGCTACAGGGCAGAGGAGATCTTACTACTCCTCTGTCAATATTATTATTAGAGGATAGGACATTATAAGAACTAGTCAAAGTGTGGTAGGAGGAGAAAGTGGTAAAAGAAAGAGAGAGAGGAGTGAAGAGAGAGAAGTGCATGGTAAGGGTGCGTCAGGTTGTCAGAAGCGCATGAACTTTATACTGACCTCCCCTTGTCTCTGTATGCAGCACAGCTACAGGGAGGTGGGCATCCTGCTGCTCTACCTGGGTGTGGGCGTGTCTGTGTTCTCAGGCATCGTGTACACAGCGGAGTACGAGGAGGACGTCGGACTGGACACCATCCCCGCGTGCTGGTGGTGGGGGACCGTTAGCATGACCACGGTAGGTTTCGGGGACGTGGTGCCCGTCACGGTGGCGGGCAAGCTTGCGGCGTCCGGTTGCATCCTCGGCGGGACTCTGGTGGTGGCCCTGCCCATCACCATCATCTTCAACAAGTTCTCCCACTTCTACCGCAAACAGAAGGCCCTGGAGGCGTCCGTGCGTAACAGCAACAAGAAGCGGCTGAAGATGGACGTGGATGCTGGCTCTGATGGGGACAGTCACTATCTGGGGGATGAGGATGTGGACGATGAGGACGATGACACGGACAGCGAGGGTGGTGTGGTAAACTATAGTTACGTTGAACACCTACCTCCTGTAGACAGAAGGAGAGAAGTTTACCAGCTCTGAGTTGCAAATCTCATCATCACACAGCAGATCACTCCTCAAACATTCAACACTAACACAAAGACACAAAACGTTGGAAAGTATGGTATTCAAATTAGAGTTAATTTTCAGTATTGCTCTCCTGACACATGATATACCATAGAGCTTTAGAAGAGTATGCTTGCTATCCCTGACTAAATAGGCTACAGTAGCTAAACTACATATCTTGAAAGAAAAATGTTGATCTTGCAAATGAAGGCTATGTGAAATGTGGCAGTACAGCGTGCTTAAAAATAACAGCATAGGACCTCTGCTGGCTTCCATGCCTGCCATGTCTGATCAATGAGGAGAGGCTGCACACTTTACTTTCTGGTGTAGATGTCTTTAGAAAGGGATTACTTCTCCTGGGAGCGATTTACTCCATTTACTCTCTTCTCACATTCTGCAAAAACATCCCACCTTTAACACAGAGTATTCCGAGTCTAGCAGTCCACAGTGCAGTGGTGTAACGTAGATACCACCACTAATATCTTCAGACTGCACTCCAAGCTCACTTCCCGGAAGAGTTCTCTTGTTTGGGTGCACATCATATGTAATACAAGCTTCCTTTGTTTAACAATAAGTCAGTTAGGCCTGCATCTAAATGTCTTCCATCAACCATGAGTCGGAAGAAAGATCCTGTGCTATGTGAATGCCAAAGCTGTAGCCAAGCTGCACTAAGTGTTATAACTGAACCAAGGCTGAATTCTTCTGAAGTATTTAAATGCCATTTAAAATAGGCCTACAAAGCAAAATATCTAATGTAATACCTTATTGTTACGTTTTCACAAGTAAAACGTCAGATATTTTGAACATATTTGCATGGTGTGCTGCTAAGACTTGCTGTCTGCATTTCTGATCAGGTTTTTCATGTAGGCTACATAGATTTGGCACTTTTGGCAACCTGCTAGTAGTTGACATTTTAACTTCATATCAGTGTTGCTTGTTTTTAACTTTTTATTTATTTTTATTGTGGCTTTAAACACCACCATATGTAGGACCTATAGGTAATATCATCATTGTCAAACTTCCCCATCCCCTGATATCCATCTCCCAAAAAACAGAATGCATCTCTCTCTATGTTTGTGCTTAGTCTGAAATTTTACTGTTTGCCACCAGAAGGTCAAAAATTGATAACACCCTCCTATTTATACTGAACGTGACCCAACCCTTGGGCGCATAGTGCTCACAAAAATAGCCACTGCTGCTGGCCACACCTTTTAACCTTGCAATAACTCATTGTGCCTGGCTGCATTGGCATTTGGAATCCTAGGGTTCTTCTTGGGTCTTTTGATTTATAGAACTGATATGACATTAAGCATAATGTGTTTAATTCCCAGCACAGGAGTGCTGTTTTCCAAAACAACCTTTAGCATTGCAACAGTCCCTCCCAACTCAAAATCCATAACATGGTTCACTGCACGATTATTGTATGTCTGTGAGAGTAAAATAGTGTTGCAATATGTTGCAATGCTGTTTCTCTGAGCCATAGCCTGTTTTTGCTGGAAACACTTAGATACAAACCCTCATTTTTCCAGTGACAATTTACCATACATAGCATGATGCATCACTATACTGGCTAGTGCCCAAGGGATAAAAGAAATGGCTATAAACTGTTCCCAACAATCCAATACAATTAAAAGCATTTTTCTTGCGTGGACTTCAATGTACTCTCCAAGGGAGTGTGAATAAGACTTAAGAATGTATATGAAACTTAGACAAAGACATGATGTGGTGATTTGCTATGGTCAAGATACACTGATGAAATAAAATTAAAACAGTTTACTTTCATCGTAAATTTCTTTTTTTTGTCACTAAACTGTTTATTGTGAGAAAACTTAACCGTAATGTGATGTGAAGAATAGGTTTGTTGTAAGGTGACAAGGTAGAACAGCAAAGGGTTCACAGACTACACATCAATAGGTGAGTTAATTTGAATTTTCTTTAAAAATGTACATGGGAAAAAGCTGCTACAACAGACTGCTTAGACACACTTATTTAATGCAAAGAATCAAGATAGATACACACCTATCCCTTTTCATTTGGTGGCTGTACACCATCTGTGTTCAGAGTAGTAATACTTATCTGCATCTGACAAATCGAGATGGGAGTGAAGGATAGGACCAAAGGCAGCACAAGAGCCGTTTAGGCGAATCTATGAAACAAATACCACTGCCGCAGTGCATCAGAGTCCAGCTCAAAGTCAGATATTGGCCTTATTAAATAGAACAAATTAATATTTGGATAAGATATTAGAAGGAAACAAAACACCTGGGACGACAAACTTTCTTTTCCTACTTTAAGAAATGCAACTAGAGAACACAGTGACATTCAAGAGGGCTCTGGAGAACCTTCTTTCCCCTTTCAGTTTTAAAACACAAGTAAGCATCAGGCACATAAACTGGAATCTGTTTAATTGAACAAACATAAAAACAGGCAAACTCTAAATGCAAAACACTGACCGTTTCTATAGAGATATTCTTTTGTAATTTAAGGCAGGACCAGTCAGAACTTAATAGCACAACCAAGGAAACTCAAAGTTGCAAACAACAGTAGGCTACATCATTCACATTATGCAGAAAATCTTTCCAGTGATAGCTACTTCAATCGACCAGCCAGGACTTGTATCAGGGGAGAAAGGAGCCCATTCTCAGAGCAGAATCTTAAAATGACACAAACTATGTGATGGACCACAAATAAGGCTGGTTTCAAATTGTGCTCCAAAAGATCCTTATGGTAGTCACATGGGACACATTGGCAGGTTAACATGTCCTAACATGTAACAATTCAGTAGACACCAAATCCAATGCTTTTAGACATCATAATAGGTAAATATAACAATGCATAATAAGGCAATTCAAAATAAATACATGCATCTTCCCTTTAGAATCAGCAGGACATAATAGTGAATAGAATTGTGATATAGTGGCTAGAATTGTGTTTATAGTACATATGTATTCATATTATATAACTATGAAATATCTATAAATTCACCTGAGACAATACAACCTGAGAAGCTATGCGCACAAACATGCAAATCCTGTTTTACAAAAAAGGCCAGATGTGTGTTCCTTTTTTTTAGAACCAATATACACTTTCAGTATATAAAAAAAGTCCCTAAGGCTTTCAAAATCTTTTCTTATTAGAAAAATAACAAATTTCAACTGTGCTGTTACTGAACGAGACAATATATTTTTTTTAAAAATGCACAGTGCAATAAATCAACAAAGTGCACTATTGTTCATTGGTTCACACAGACTAAAAATCAATATAACATTAAGATTTGTTCCCTTGTACTCAAACATTGTTTCCCTCACTTTTAAACACTGGCTTTGTAACTAATGAATCCTCTTTTTAGGCTGTTATCTTCGCTAGTTCTGACTTAGCAGACATGCACACCATAGCTTTGTGATGACTATGCATGATTGTGTTTTGAACTTGTTTGTAACCTGTAACTGTGTAACCGTTTGAGCTTTGGGCACAGCTCTGTAAATTGTGCGAGTTGATAGGTCCTCTTAAAGCCTGCGATACCACAGGAGATGATTCAGGTGATTACACTTAAGGCCACAGACTTGACCACAAGCATCTGCACTTCACCAGAAAATCCACATGAATGAAACATTTTCATTTCGGCCCTGTTTTAAACAGAATGAGGAATGTACATGTCTGTTTTGTTCAGACAACTTAGAAGATAAGATTGGATATAGCTTTATCATAGCTGGGGGTGGAATAACAGTGTGTAGCCAACACAGAGCAATCCATCAGTCTAAATTTGCTTGTACAATGCACAGCGGCGGAATGGCTGATGGGATACTACACAGGATACCACACACAAAAATAAATGAAGCTGGAAAAAAAAGGATCCTGCTCTATGATGGCGGGCAGACTGCAGTCAGGTGATGCCGAGAACCATCAGTTAGTACCAAGTCGTTACGACAAAACTAGGAAGACGGTAACAATAAGTATTATTCAAGATGGTGTGATGGTGTATGGCAGTCAAAAAAGGCAACCCTCCTGCTTGTATAATAATACAGTACCATCCACACCGGTTATCTAGCAGTACCTACAGAAAATAAAAACATGAATTTCAAGTGCACTGATATAACTTAAGGAGCAAGTCTGCATGCCGGACTGGAATGTCTTCGGTCGAACTACAGAGGTAAACACAGCCTCGGGGTGGCTGGCTGTGGTGGCTCAGTTCTTCTGCCGTCGCTTCTTGGCCTCGATGGCATCCAGGATGGGCTGGCGCTTGGCCTGGTAGCGCTGCCGAATCTCCTCGATCTCCTGTTCCATCTGAGGATCCAGGGACGCCAGCCTCCTCCTCAGCTCCTCCACACTCCACGAGCGCATCTACACACACACACAGACACACACGCAAATCAGAGCCCAGTCCAAAAATGCAGGCATGGTAGACAGTAGCTATATACACTGTACCAGCAAGGATGTATCTAAAGCAGTGGATGAATGAGACAACATGGGTTTTTGAGCACAATTCAAAAAAAAAAAAAACAGTGTGGACTTGATGGACCAAAAAAGCATGAGTCATTAGAGCACAGGTCTTGGAACAGTTGTTCCCCCAATCACCAATGTCACAGCAATTTCACACCCTCAGAGATGAGCTCGGTAAACTTGGGTCATGGCCTTGCGTTTTATTACATTTCCCTCAGTGGATTCCTTACGGCTCCAACCAGCAGTTCGAGGCTATTTATTGCCCCTGATCGATGGGTGGAGAAAATAACAGTGGCCTTGGTGTGCTGTCTGCGCTAAGTGCTGTGTCTTGACCCTTCAGGCTGAGAACAAAAAGACTGAACAGTCATTTGGCAAGGGTGAACTGAAACAGCCGTGACCTCCACTGGACAGAGAACTTATGCTTTGTATATTTCTGTAGAGTATCAAACTGAATACAGACATGATATTGAGAATCAAACTGAATACAGATATGATATTATACATATTCTCTGTTTACCTATAGCTGTGGTTTCTGCTTTCCCGGGCTCAGTTGATGGACACTACTACATATAGGGATTTGAGGACACTACACTGACATACAAATATGAGTATTATGGCCTTACAAACCCTGTATCATCTTACAGGGACATTGTAGGAGACAAAAATATCAGATCAATAGACTGAAGCCAATCTTATCTTCTAAGCATTAAGGATGTTGTTGCACTGTCAATAATGTTTGAAACACTGCCCACTACACATTTCCTATAGAGATAATCATACGGTTATGCACTCTTTAGAGTAGTTAACACTGCTATAGGATTAAATGTAACGTCTGCCTATTGCACAAAAAGGGCACTTTTGCGTAGTAAGTGAACAAATATAATTTGTGTTCATTAGCACCGAGCTATAAACCAGTTTAACCCATCAAGGGAGCTGTAATGTGATTTAGCTTAGCTCAAATATCAATAAACTTTTGGCCAAAACTGTAGACTCCTTGTACCTTCGAACAGCAACAGAACCAAAAAAGGTCTCACTGTGACCGCATGATATTTAATAAACCTGAGATTGTAAGCAAACTGATCAGTCTCAAATGAGATTAAATTGCTTTACAGAATCACTGACTGGAATAGATACAGTTTTAGAAAAAAATGTGCAATGTCATGCACAGCCCTCCGTGCTTGTGCCCAACAAACACCAGACTTCAGTAGTCGCTCTGATGCCTCCGTCCAGGTGTCTAAAATGTCTTTCCCCGGCTCTATTCATGTGTATTGTTACTGCGACCACCCCTGACGCTGCCTGGGTCTCCTGCTGAGCCAAAAATGGTGGAATCTGCATCTTCCACTCAGAGCTAATGAAGCGTCCTGCAAGGACTCTCTCTTCGTCAGCAACGCCTGAATGTTTACGTGCATCCTGTCTGACCTGTAGATGATCAGACTTTATACTAATAAACCTCCACTGACTGTATCCAAGCACCAGCCTAAACCTGATCATAAAGAAAATGTTTTTTGTGTACAATAAGCAGCAACAGAATTATGCTTTACTGGGCTATTTTTCACAACTAAATGAATCCATTAGTTGAACTAGTTAACTGCATGACAGGACAATACAAAAGCTCATTGCAAAGCTCACCACACCCACTGCAAGACCAGAACCGCTACAAGAAATAAACCACAAGCCCACCACATATGACTAAAACTATGTCAACATAATGTTTAGTTCTAAGCATTGGACTGCTTCTAAAACCCCAAAGCAATACATCTTTATTTGTGCACGAGGAGAGGATTGTGGGCCAACGACAAGCCTTGCTGCCGTGCATCTCAAAAGTTCCTTCAGACAGACATCAGAAGATGTCAATACAGTTTGGTGACATTGCTTCACAAAGGGCATCAAGGCGGGCCAGAAATAAAAGCAAACGGCCGCTTGAAAAGAGGCCTAAAAATAGACACCACCATCTTCTTTCAGCAAGTAAGCAGACCGATTCTAACTGACACTTCAATTACAAAACATGTTCACACCTCTGAAGACTCACTCCTGGCTTAGCCTTCATGAAGTGTGATTTTTTTCATTCATTATACATCATTCCAGGAATGAAAAGAATCACAGTATATACTGCTATTAATATATAAATAAACAAAAGGCTGTTTACGTAGCACAACAGAGAGAGAAACTTTGGCAGGACTTTTCTGACCTCGTAAAAGACAGACCGAATAAACACCAAAGAAACTCCCAGAGCCTGTGCGTTCATCTGATGAGGCAACTGCGGCCAACTTCAGTGTTCTGCCACTGTGCATCATCACTGTGGCGAACCTAGATAACATACTAGCCTGACAAGACCACTGGAGGGAACAAAGTAGCAGTCCTCAGGATGCCAGACATGATCACTCATTCACCTTCAAAAAGGTGCAGTATGTGACAAAATATATAAACCCTGCTCCGATAGAGGAGATGTGGAATGACTTGGGAGTTCAGCAGTTTCTTCAGGCATGCTAAAATCTGAGAGCCTGTCCAAAATCAAAGGCCTTTTCCTCAAAACTGATGGCAAGGCTGCCACACTGTGACAAAAGATGAAATTCATTTTTTTTTTCTCCACAGACTCTCATGAAGACTACATTGAACTTAAGAGATGCATCCCACTCACACTTACGGACTACGACTAATACAAAATGCATGTTCATGATCTCTTCAAGGACGAGTAAAAAAAAAAAAATCAAGTGTCCTCAAAACATGTTGCATCACTTTCCAGGACAGTGGCGGCTCATACACACAGTTGCGTGCGTTGCAGTGCTGGAGACGCATCCCGTTCACTTTACTTGGGCTTACGTCATCCGTTGCTGAACTGAATTGTAGGTCTGTTGCGTTGCGTTGCTCCCGTCGCTCGCGTTGAGAAGTTCAGCTGTTGCTGCACCGACGGACGGTACCAGCCAATCAAATTATGAACAAGCGAACAACAGACTGCACCAGCCAATCAAATTACGGTTATACCTTAAGTCATTTGCATAGCTACCGTCGGGAACACCCACTGGCATGCGTTGACGGAACTCAACTGTGTGTAGAAGCCCTGTGCCGTCATAGCAGTGACCCAGCACTGCAGGTGGTTTCCTTGTTGACTTATGCTGTGTCTCAACCAGCCTACTTGCACACTTCAAATACTTAGCTTAAGTATATAGTGCAGATACTGGGACAATACTAAGATTAAGAGCGAGAAAACCCATTCACATCTTGTTCCCATGGCTGTTTGGACTGGACAGGAGCCTCACATATAGACCCTTTCAACAATAAAAACAAAAACAATGCTTGAACGTTCTATTTGGGCCCCAATCTACTTCCTCTACATTAAGATAACATATGGAATGTTAAAAAGGAAGTCTTGTGGGGCCAACTATGATGCTGATAATGGAACTCTCTTGAAAGGGTCTATACTAAAGGTGCTGAAACACACCTGTATACTCACATAAGCACACATACACCTTCACACATGTGCACACACACTCATCTAGTGTGGACATGCATCAACAGGGTCTCTGACTGGATTATAAAGGAGAAATCTGGTGATTTTTCACATAGATCTCCATTTCTCGAGCTCACTGAGTACTACGGAAGTAAGCGTTCAGTGTACTGATGGAAGTATGCGGTATGCGACACAGCCTTACTCATCTGCCCAGTGTGGCTGTGTATGATTTGAACATGTGGCTTGGAAGGGTGTGGGTAAAAAAAGGGGGTTGTGTTTCAGCCATATTCCAGAGAAGTTTCGGTGACCTCAATCATCTGCCTCAGGCTGATCTCTAATAGAACTGGACATGTTGTTTTAGTAAACACACAACTTACCACCTCAATGTCTACTTCGGCGGGGAACTTGCGGTTGTCTGCATTGTTGGCTACGTTTGGGGACTCTCCATGGTTCTGGGTCTCCTTCTCCTTCTGCTCAAAGTACTCCAGGAACGATGGTTTGGCAGGCTGCTGCATGGTCTCGTCTCTCCCTGCGGAACAAGTACAAGCAGGCAGAGATGTCACTACTTAGGAACATCTACAACTCCACTAAAACATGTGCAAGTCTGATGCCACCATAACATTAAGTATAGCCATGTGTTTGTGTGTGTATTCACCAACAGTTCTTGACAGCTGCATTAAACAATTATTTCATGACTGGAGTGGTGCGACACAGGTACTATCTGAGAAACTGTCTGACCCTTTCATATCTGTATTCTGCAGGTAAAAGTCAGAGAATGTATAATATGAAATCACCTGACAACACCTCATTTCTGTGGTCGTTATGGTGCTCCATTAGGTAGATCATGGCCTGACTAATAAGATTATGTGGCTTTCCTAATGGTTTTGGTCCATTGCTGAATTAAATGGGCTAGGGGAATGTTTCATCGGGGTAACCTTGGGGGATAGTCGGAATACTTTTTCAAATATGTAGTCAAGGAATTTTAAGCACACGAACATGCCTGGTGGGTCTCTTAAAGGTGCAGCCCTATGTCGCCTCCATATGTGCAGAAGAACCCCATGCTGAGACACATAACCCTTCGGCCCCCCACTGAGCTAAGACCCTCTGCTTATCATTAATTCACAGGCTCTTCAATTATTCACACACTTCCTTATTGTCTTAGCCACTCTTCCCTCTTCCTTTAGGGCAGATTTAGTACATAAGCAAGCAAGGCACAAGAGGTTGATTTAGCAATGGCACCACAAAACATCATTCTAAGTTATGACACTATTAATACAACTACACATGGAAACAGCAGACTCCCGAGACAAATCTAATGCTGGCACAGCCTCAACACCGTATGATTACAATCATTACAAATCGCTGAAAGACCATGCAAATGACAAAAAAAACACTTGCCATTTTTTGTATTTTATTTTTTTTTGTATCACAACCTAATTTCAAGTCTGAGGGTCTCAAGTCTCTGAGAACAAAGCAGGTGAACTTGCATGTTTAAATAGATTTTGCTGTCATTTAACATCAAAACAACATACGTTTAAAAATAATAAAAAGTAGGCTATTAGTAAGCTATACCTAAGCAGAACAACATAGTGAAGCAATGATTTGGATGACCAAAATAACTGTCCAATGAGCCTTTTTGACTTGCAGATCATTTAAACAATACAAATAATGCAGAATTAAATTCTTATATGGAAAAACAACAACCCACAAATGCAGGCTATCCTTGAACGTACAAAATCACAAGATGGCAAAACCTTGGAGTGATTGCGCTAAACCCTATTTCTTGACCTTTTCACCAAGGCGTGTCAATCTCAAAATCCTCTAAAACCCAGAAAATGTTTCCCCTGCACAGATATGTCACGATCATACTTGTCTCCTCATGCAATTCACTTCACTGTAATCCTGGTCACCCTATGACTCACCATTGCGTCTTGGCATCCACCACTACTTGCTGCTAAATGTATTACTTTGAGCCCAATGGCTCAACTCTCCCTCTCGACTACTACCATGGATACCACCCTGGCGAACACACCTTGTGTGGTGAGCCTTCAATTGGAGGAATTGTGGAATATTTCAGCAGACCAACAAAATTAAACCTGAAGATAAACCAAGGACCCCCCCAAACGCACACCACCATCTTTGAAACCCAGATGTTACAAACACATATGAAAAATGTAAAAGGTATATGATGTATGGAAAGTAATGTAAAGCTACATATACAGTGCAGGGGCAGCCGTGGCCCACTGGTTAGCACTCTGGACTTGTAACCGGAGGGTTGCCGGTTCGAGCCCCGACCAGTGGGCCGCGGCTGAAGTGCCCTTGAGCAAGGCACCTAACCCCTCACTGCTCCCCGAGCGCCGCTGTTGTTGCAGGCAGCTCACTGCGCCGGATTAGTGTGTGCTTCACCTCACTGTGTGTTCACTGTGTGCTGAGTGCTAATTCACGGATTGGGATAAATGCAGAGACCAAATTTCCCTCACGGGATCAAAAGAGTATATATACTTATACAGATAAGGTATCCAAACATGAGGCATACAAGAGGTGGTTCCTACAGATCTCTGTCCTGTGTCTGCTTTGCAGTGGCCAGCATAAGAGAGTGGACAGAAAACCTTGGTGAGACTACACAGAAGGCTGACTAGAATTCAAGGCCATTTATTTAACATTAATGTATACGCTTACAGTTTTGGGCAGTGCTTCCGATAGCTGTCGAAACCTTGGTGATGTCATTGCACTGGATATGACGAGGCTAATTCAACTGACTAATCATTTTTGTCCTGAGTGTCTCTTTCCGGAACCTGCCAATTCTAACCAACTGCCATTTAATTCTGAAAGTGCCATTAGAACGAATCAATAACTTATTCTGGGCCACACTCTGATACATACTGAGGGTGGACCTGTCACCGAGAGGAAGTGACTGGGGGAAATTTTAATTTTAGAAAGGAAATGTGGTTCAGCGCAGGTTTCTTAAGAAATGTCAGCTTTACAGCTATTTGATAATCCATACAAATCTGATTCTCTCTCACCGTTGGGTATCTGAGGGCTCGATGCTGATAGATTGGTTTCATTTAGGCTACCAGACACCAAGGTGTCAGAGCTGCAACTGGAGCTGAACACACTGAGGAGCACAAAGACTGACTTCAAAGACAGCCCGCAACATCATCAATCTGTTTTCTGCATTTAAACAATACCTGTTGGGCTATAATGACTGGGACAAAAAGCTATAATGTGTGGAAAAAAAGATTATATAAGTTCTAAATATACTAGGTAAATCAACATCAACAGAAAATAACCACAAAACACAGACTTTTACTGTCTATATGTGATTACTCAAATGCAATTTACATAAATCTCAGAAATGGAAATAAAATCTTTACGGCAAAAGAGAGTGATGGCAATTTTGCTGTATGAATACCTTTAAAATGGAAGAGCTACTGAGAATTGTCTAAGAGCACTGTTAGTGCAGGAAAGAGCAAGCAGTGTAATTAAAAATCAATCTGGAGATAAAACTGCAACTCACTGTCTGCCGTACAGCCTTTCTAATGCTCTGAGAGGACAGTATAGCTAACCTTCCCCTATCAAACGAGCTCAGTGAGACAGAACACCTGAAACCTCTCCATCTAGGCTGACGCGATTAAGAAAAATAAGGTCCCCCTGATTAGAAATCCATGTTGAGGCAAGAGCCAGCCTCACATTTTCAACCTGGGTCACTTGAAGTTAAAGGCCAAGCAAAACACTGATTACGTACAGATTTCATATTGTTTCACCGCACCAATCTAACCACAAAACTTTAAGGAGGCGTATCAGGGGTAGAACTCGTACTGGAGGAACTACCAGCACGTTACCACCAACAAAAAAAAAAAACTCTTCAGCCTCATATAAACAGTTTATGTTACAGTAGTAGCCAAAGACAAAATTAAATAAATAACATCACATACGAACATTGATTTCTTGGTCTCACTATAATTTCCATTCTAAAGCCCAATTTATGGTTCTGTGACGACTCGATGCAGTAGCTATGCCATTGCCTTTACGCCGTCTCGAACCTTTTTCATTCCTGCGTCACCTGTGTCCCTGTAGCTCACCAATGAAATGGTAGTTAGATTGTCAAACTCCATACACTGCCGTGGTTAAATATAAATGTTTTTTTTTGCTCTTTTCTTGCTTAGATTTTATAAAAGTTATCGAGAAAGACACAATGTAATCCAATAACCTAGTTATTGTAACCATAAAATACGCCTGAGGTTATTTGTGAGGTGTCTGCCAGCCAGTTTATGTTATGTTAGCAAGCGAACTCCCCTCAACAACAGACATCTCAACCCACGAGACCAAAGAACCGCAGTAATAACCATATTGGCCTCCCATGGGACCTATGTAGTTTCATCTGTCAATCAACCCGTCAATGAAATTGTCCATCAGTCAATCACTGCTCATTATCATGTGGTGAACTGAATTATCAACAAAATTCGCTTGAAGTCATTCCCCACGATTAATAGTCAAATGAGGTATGGTTTAAACAGCATTTGCAGTAGGGCTGGATGATACGGCCCTGATCTCAATATGTTGAGGAGAAATGGCAATATACGATATATGATATGGCACAATAAAATCGTATAAAATAATGTTTATATAGTTACACAAGGTTAACGCAACACTGTCCTACATCTTAATAGTTGTATTCAATAAAAGTTTTTCAATAAAAAAAAAAAAAACCTGATTGCACTTACAACTCTGCAAGAAAGACACATGAGCACACAAAGCAATGAAAAGGCATCATCCCGCTACTGTAGGGTCTTTCTGTGTCAAATCAGGTTGTTGCTGCTGCACCCTCTCAGATTTGGTTCAAATCTTGTCTATATCATGAATGGGTCCCAAAACCAAGGCCTGTCAAATATTTATTTTCAAATCCAATGTGTTGATATTGATGCCCATGATATTCTACAAGCATAAACCTAGCTTGAATATCTGGCATATGATAAACTACCTTTGAGAGAAAACTCCACACATGATCTCACCCCAAAACATCTGTCCATCTAATGAAACAGTACTGACACCAAGTGGACACTCCTATAACTGAGATGGGTGAGCTACAGCACAACCTGGTCCAGTGGGGGCCCAGGGCATACTGGGTCTCAATTTTAAAATCATTTGCCCAAAAATGTCAAAAGTGAGGTTCATATAAATGTGAAAAAACAGGTCATCTAAAAAATACTTGGCAAACTTGATTTACTTTCAGATATTATACTAATTCACACCAAATATGCTGCATTTTAATCCGTTTCTCTGAAGAGTCGCCAATTAAATGAAACTCAATCAAGAAAGAATTAAAAACAAATAACTAACCTTACAACTCCAAAAGCCTTCTGCATGACAACAAACAAAAAACCTCCAGAATGACTGGGAATGTTTCCCAAAACGTAAACACCGTCAAACCCACACCAAGTGCAGGGGTAACCTTCAGCGGAATTTAAGTTGCACTTACTTTTCATTGTTCCAGCATCTTCATCTTCATCATCCGAGTTGATGACCATGGTGCCCATTTGAGATACCATGGTGCCGCTATGCTCAATCATGGTGCCCGCTGAGCTGCCCAGAGACCCAGCCGCCCGGATGGTGCCCAAGTCAGAAGTGCCTGCCCTGACCATGGTGCCCTGGTCCACGTCATCCTCTTCCTAGTGTGGTACACATGCACACGCAAACAGTACATTTCAATTTCACAGTATCAAAAAATATGCCACGATTACTTTATTATACAGGTACATAAAAATGGTCAACAACACAAATGAAAATGTACGTAAGGTGTACTGTTTGCCCTGATGACAGAGATATCCACGCACTGGCGCCCCCCCCTGCGACGTGTTCGCCCCCGGTTTCAGAGCTATTCTAAATGCAAAAATGTATAGAGGGAGTTATGACAAAACTGTGACTGTTAACAAACTATAAGCTATTTAAGGTAGGCCCTATGCTAGGCCTATTACACAACATAAATGGTCACTAGGCTATGAGTGAGCATAGCTACGGTATAGGCTAAATCAAGGGGAAATAATGAGTACGTCTATTCTAAGGTAAAGTCCACAAAAATAGACTTGATAGGCCCGCCAAACACTGCCGGAACTTTAAGAACGAACGATATTTTGCGTTCCGAACCGGTTCAAGACCGATATGTTGGTGGCGGAACGCATGCAAGAACGAAAACGTTAAACATAGGCCTACCTAAACCGTTCGGAACGGAACGTTTGAAAAATAATTTCGTTTTCAAGCCCTGCAATGGAGTCACGAGTCCATGTACCAAGTTTGGTTTTGATACGTGAAAGGGTTGCTGTGATATGACCTACTTCCTGTTTGGCAGCTACGCCGCCGATTTCGCTTGATTGTGATGGGCAAACACTTTGGAAAGTCAAAAGTATGCTGACGGGAATAATAAAAAGATAGTACACTTAAAAAGAACGATAGTGTGAATACTTCAGCAAGTACGCTAATAATTGTATACGTTTGCCAAACTTTGTCTTTTGTTGTGTTTTACTGTGTGTGTAGCTGCAACTGTGGTGCTCGTACCGAGTTCTCCTCCTCGTCCTGGTCCTGCTCCCTCTGCTGCTCCTCCTGCTTCTTCAGCTTAATCTCCATTGCGTCAGTGATCAGGGCCCGTAGGATGCTGCTGGGATTGGAGCTCTTAGTGAACGGGTGCTTGGGGACAGAGCAGAACAAAATGAACACCGTAAATACTCACAGCCAAGACAACAAGCTGAAATACTGCAGGGAAACTAGACACAACAGGGAAACATACAACAGGGAAACATTAAAAAGACCAAACGCGGTGCTGTTTATTTGCATTGTTTTTTACTAGGCTCTCTCCAGTGAGAAGCCAGTAATATGAAGGCAATACTTAACAGACCGGATAGAGATGTACAATATTGTATGAACAGTGAGTAAAAGACAATGAAAGAAAGGCTGGGCAAGTGTGCACTAGAAAAACAGGCTTCACGTTGGAGGGAGGGAGGGAGGGGGTGAGTGAGTGGGGTACCTGCAGAAGCTGGGTGGCCGTGGCTCTGTTTTCAGGGTTCTTCACCAAGCACTGTGTCACAAAGTCTTTGAAAGGCTCAGACCACTGGTCAGGGTGTCTGAACGTGGGGGGAGGATTGGTGGGGATCATAAAAATGGCCTTGAGGAAAAAGAGAAGTCACATGATGTTAGAGGCTCTCTGACCATACAAGTCCACAAAATTCTCTAGAGGGTATATAACAACTCAATCACAATGACTGGCCAACCCTGATATTTTTATGACAAAAGTAAACACTTTGACTTTTGAAACAAAATTGTATCACAAAATCCAGACTACAACAATAGTCTATTATAGGCTACAGAATTAAGATAGGCCATGTTCAATGAATATATGGGTTTATGAAAACCAATAAAAGTTGATCACAAAAAAAAAAGAATGCTCACCCTCATCGGGTGGATGTCTGCGTACGGAGGCTTGCCCTCTGCCATCTCTATGGCTGTGATGCCCAGAGACCAGATATCCGCCACACAGTTGTACCCGATCTCTTGAATCACCTCTGGTGCCATCCAGAATGGCGTGCCAATCACAGTGTTGCGCTTTGCCATGGTGTCCTGCCCGTCAAAGAAAAATTTGAATATTGTTGGACAGATGACATTAGATTTAGACAATTTAGCTACAAAAAACAACACAACACAACACATTTCACTTGGGACACTATGGGACCTTCATACCGTTAGCTGTCCAGCCACACCAAAGTCAGCTAGCTTGGCCTGTCCCTCAGCATTGAGCAGGATGTTCCCAGCTTTGATGTCCCTGTGAATCTTCCTCATAAAGTGAAGGTACTCCAAACCTTTTAAAGTGAACTGCAGGATAGCGGCAATCTCATCCTCTGTCAACTGCGGAGCACAAAAGTGGTTAGCTCTCACCATACCATTAATTCTTGTCTCATTTCATCTGTTAAATTCTTTGACATAACAATCATGGGTCAAACAATGAAGTGTCTGTGTGGGTAAGGGTGGTGTTCTTGTAACAGAGGTCATGTTGAAGACTTGCAATGCTCCCACTTCTTCTTTAAAGCAATCAACTATTGTCTTTGACCGACTGGGAGCCTTCAGAGGCTTTATTCAGGGGAACTAGAGTGGCGGAACCTCTGTTCTCTGAGGCGCAGTGGAAGTGGTCAACTTCTGTCTCACCGTTTTATTGCGTAGCCGGATGATGTCAGAGACAGAGCCGGCGCCACAGTACTCCATGACGATCCACAGATCTGTGTTCTTGAAATAACTTCCATAATACTTCACAACATGTGGACTGTATAACAAACAAAAAAAGGAAAGACTTTATGACTCGCCTGGAAAGGTACCCTCGTCAATCTGAAGTTCAAGGACATTATCAGAAGAATCCTAATTGACATGTTGCAATTTATCATATCAAGATGCAAACAGAAAGTGGTTTGGAGCAGTAGTAGCAATGACACCTGTCAATCATCAGTCATTCAATCAGCCATAAAAACCTCTGCTAAATACCTGTAACTTTACTTTGACTTTATTTTATAAGGTATTAAGAGCAGTCACCTATTGCACTGTTGCATGATTGAGATCTCCTTGATGATCTCCTGCAGATCCGACTCCACCGGCACCTGCTTGATGGCCACAATCTCCCCTGTTTCCTTAAAATGGGCTTTGAACACACTGCCATAGGAGCTGTTGGGGGAAAACCACACACACACACACGACAACATTTATTGTCACAAATCAATAAACTTCAAATATCTAACTAACTAAGCTAAAAGTGCCGCTCATGCTCATTTGAGGCGTGGATACCAGTAGGGTTGCATCATTCAGCAACAACAATTATGGTGACGACCATAACAAGGATTTTAGATGTTTGGTGAGACAGAGTAGTAGTTGCCTTGAAGTTGAAGGAAGTTCCATTCACATGGGAGTAGGCGACACCCAACTGAACTTCCCTTTAATGTACCCTGTGCTAAGAAAAATAGGACTTAATGTCTAATTTGTGACATTTCATTCCGAAACTGAGTAACAAAAAATATTCACCATTTTAATCAAACCAACAGAGCAAAACGAGTTGTATCATACAGGCCATGATGTAAGCCTGCACCAGACTTTGATTCAGACAGTTACACAAGAACGGGAAAAAAACAACAAATATGCATCAGTAGAGAAAACAGAAACACACCTATAGGAAGCTGAGTAAGAGGAAGTAAGGAGGCATGCTCAGTAGTGATGGGTTTCGCTTAAATTTTGTATTCAAAAGCAGACTACCAAGACAAGAAATTTAGAATAACTTTCAAGCAGAAAGCAGTGTCCCTACATTAACGTTAGAATACTGTTGGGTTGTCGAGGTTTGCACACTATAATGTTAAAGCTACTTGTCAATATCTAATTCTTGTGCAAGGCAAGTATAACTATAGGCTATTTATTTTATTGACTCCGACACAGAATGTTTGCTCAACATTTCAACCCCCCCCCCCCCCCCTTCACCTACCACAAATACAATTAAATTCTGTGGGAAACACTGACAACACAGTGTATTTTCAAAAGTAGAGAATATCACCGCACACTGGTCTAACATAAATGTTTATTAGGAATGAATGGCAAGTTTCGCCATTGGCTTCCTCATATCCACTCATAGTTTATTTTCCATCTGTAGGCCTAAATCTAGTAATACAATAAAATTGTTGAACATTCAAATCACCAGCACTCACCCTTCGCCAATTTTCTCTAAAACATCAAATACTTCCTCTGGCTGCTTTGTCAAACTGTCTTCACTCAACTTCTTGAGTTGCCTTCAGGGGGAAAAAAGAGAGAGAACATGTCACACCAAAGTACACACTTCACACAAAGTACAAGGGATGACTTGCATGCATGAATTGACAACAGAATGTTGTTTTTTTCCAGTGAAGTTCCAATTTTCTTGCTTTAACCTATAATGTGCTTTTTGATAGCTGAGGAGAACTGACTTTTGTTTTTATCACCATCACTATGAATAGCATCACATTTTTTTATCCCCTCTATTCCTTTCTATTCTATTTCTATTCCTATAAGGAATTTCCCAGAGCACAAACTACACCATGTGTTTGCAGTGCTATCCTAAATGTACTAGGCCTATAAAAAGGGCTGTTAAAGTATGCAATAGCCAGCATTATGCAGACAATTCTTAACCTACTTCCAACTTGTTCAGAGAGTCAGACCAGAAATGTCCGAACAGTCAATAACATGTACCACAGGTTGGCATACTGTTTACAAAACCATTCACAATGAATGTACTAAAACACTTGCAATGTTCTTGTGAGCTGCTCCATAAAAAATATGTTCTGTCTAGGCAATAGTCCTACCAGTACTAATTTACATCAGAGGCAGTGGCATTGTGAAGATATTTTGCAATAGTCAGTCAAGACTGTCAAAGACTATTAACACATTCAGTGACTAAGTAAAGCACCAAAACCACTGGGTGAACATCTTCATCTGGTGACAGGTGGGAGGTAGGTCCAAATCACAAAAAGGAATGGCCTAAGGTGAGTACTAGCCTAGGCCTATCCGTTCCCATTGCTATGCGGATCTTGGGCCCTATTGCTATGAGGAACAAATAGACTGGTTGCAAAACACACTCAAATACTATTTACCTACACTAACGTTAACCATCGGACTCTATTTAAGTCACAGATAACCCTGGATTCACCAAGACAACAGGCAAAGTCAAGCGTTTGTACTTTACCCTTTCCAAACCATCATTCAGACTACTGAATGATAGTGACTGACTTCACAGGCCAATGGGCCTATAATATCAACCAAATAATAGATCTATCAGAGTATCTATTAGGCCTACTCCTCTACTACGACTGGTAAAACATTCAGCACTAAATGGCAACATCTAAAAGACACAAAACAAATGTTGTAGTAGTGCAACCTGGTTATTGCATTAGCTTGTTGAGCCACTTCGTTTATCATGTAGCTGCAGGCCTGAGTGACTACAAGCAATGAATGACTCAATCTCACAGTAACACTTTCCCTCCTCCATGAGTAGTAAGACTTTCCTGTTACAAGTGTCAGTAACGTTGTCTAGATGTAGACTATTCATTTCTTTCTTAATCCGTTTAACATCAGGAAAGCAGACTGTCAGGTAAAACACGTTACTGCAGAGCAAAAATAGAGGCCACGTGAGCCAACTAACATACCATCAACACACAACTTACTGAACTTTAAACTCGTAACATTAGTTAAAGTAACTAGATCTAGTGGCTACCAGTGTGTAGCTGCTAATGAACTTGTCAACGACGCGTTTAGGTCTCCCATAAGATGTGAGCCTGGTAACGTTAACGGACAGGTTCGAGTTCAGCCATTGTTACTTTATTCATTAATCCAAGTTACCGTTACATCGTGTCATAACAAAATAAAATAATAACCATTCCTGAAACAGTCTGTCATCTCACGTACTTGAGAAGCTCAACATAAATGAATGCAATGCTGAGCAACTGGTTAGTTCTCGTTATCTGCCCAGAGATTTAGAAAGTTCAACTAACGATAACGTTAACATTTAACGTTACGTTAGGTGGTGGGCACGCAGTGTTGATAGTTTAATATCTAAGCTAACACAGCTAGGAAACTAACGGTAATTGTTTCTTACCTGCGTGGATGGTTCCTTAGCTGTACCTTCTCTTTATTCTCCATGGTTTATTTTGACATTTGAGAACGATTTCCACTATTTCCTTCCTCAGGCAACAAACCCGCCAACGTTAGCTAGCTAACGTTAATGCGCTGAAGCAGCAACTAGGGGCCAAATAGAAAGCCCACTCAGCTAGCTAGCTAAACAGATGACTGCGCTAACACAAATAGCAGGTGTACTTAGCTTGCTAACGCTATAAGCTGGGATGATATTCAACTTTACACAGTGGTTTACGTTTCCCTTGTATTCGCCATATTTCATTAACTTCGACAGTGTAACAGCTAGCAGTTAACAGTTTGGTAGGCTAACTGACGTTAGTTGAGAATCAGGAAGCAAGTCGAGAGACGAGGCACGGAAGTACTGAAGTGCTTAACAAAGACTAGTGACTAGGAAAATCCAATCTCTAGAGACAAACGCGGACGATAGAGGGCGTCACGTCTCTGGTAAATGGTCTGGGTAAATATTAGAGCATGTGGTAAATGTACTGTTATATTACTACAAAACCAATTCTCCCATTTAGGTCTTAAGAGATGCCATTTCATATTTTTTGGGTTGACTTTCATCACTATGCATGCTGATCACTATGTACGCTTAAATTACAATTGTAATACCTACATTAATATATGCATTTATGGGAAAATCATAGATCACATTCTCGGATTTCAGATTGTGCAAGTGAGCTACCTCCCCCTGATCACACTCCACTGACACACTAGTAGTGACAACCTTCACCAAAATCTTCGTTGCTGATCTTAATTTGGGACCTTCCACCTCCGGAATCATGTTCACACGGCATACCCAGATCCATCATTTCCACTGAATCTGATCTAGTGTACATTGTTCATGCTACACCACAGCCTGCTTTGTGATGTGCACAAAGAACCAACTTCTACCTTCTTTGGCTAAATACTGTAGCCCCTCCAACATGTAGCTTATAGCTACCAAAATATTATGCACCATATCTTGAGAAGCATTCTTTCAATGATTGTATTGTTAAATGCCTTCAAATTTCAGTCATCTGCTCATTTTGCACCTTTACAATTCACTGGTTACACTGCCAACAGTAATTATAAAGGCTTTAAAATTGTGGGTTCAGAAAAAGCATAAACCTACTTAGTGTAAAGTATGTATTTACATCTATTTAGACTATTTGGCAGGCACGTTTACTCAAAACATTGAAAGTAAAGTTCAAAGAAACATTCATTTTAGTTTCATTGGACAATTGCCAGAAAAGGAAGGACTTAATTTACGATTTAAGTACAGAACATGTTGGGAGTAGTCTCATTAAGAGATCTTTTTTTTTTAATTCTTGTCCAAAAAGGTTCTTGAGTTGAAGACAGAATACAAACTGGCTTCTTACAGGTATGTAATTTTACAAGATAAATGATTTCTTTTTACACTATTAGTCTAGAACCAATCTGAAATAACCATTACACACAACATTCTCAAAAAAAAAAAAAAACACACAATGCACTACTGTACAGTAGTAGAGCATGTTTTGTTTTATTCATACCAACACACAAAATGTTCTAGGCCGACAGGAAGAAAAATTGGGAATGGACAGTGGGACATCACCTGAAAAGAGTAGACAGAATATTACAATCACACAGCATGAAAACACACAAGGCTAAACCTATACACTAACACCCATACAAACACACACATATTTTTATATATATATATATATATATATATATATATATATATATATATATATATATATATATATATATATATATATATATATATATATATATAAATAAATAAAACACACACATACATCACACACATATATAAAAATTGTCACATACTGCAACCCATTAATATAGCGCTGACAAAACTCAAGTGATAACACAGCACATGACTTATCAGTAGGGCCTAGGGTTAGGAAAAGCTCCATTTGCATGCAAACATATGTCTGGTGGGCAGAAGGTCCAAAGACACGCACACCTTTTAAAGCCATCTCCTCCATCCAGGTATCCAATGCAGTTACAGGTTTTTTTGCTACTGGCTCTCTGTATCGTTGCGGAGTATTTGTAATTCATACAACCTGTCTAAAACACCGCTCATGGATTGCACCCTTCCTCGTGGACAAGGTACATGTAGATTTATTTACAAACCAGCAAAGATAATCTCTGAAGCGCCATGTCAACTGGCAAGGCAATATTACACCATTTCATATACATAGTAGGCTATTGCACAATTGCCATAAAGCAATTTGTGATTCTCTGGGTTGGGGAATAGCCAAGTTGCAAGGCTGGTTCCCTGTACATGGTAAGGTACTGCTGGGAAGGTGCACCATTCTCTCTACTGCAAGTTAGTTTACCATCGAAATTACTTTGAAGGCGTTAAATTGAGGTAAAAACAACCTGCATAGGATGCATGCATTTAAGCAACCTTTTGTTAGTGTTGCACAGAGCGGAGCGTGAGCGAGGAGCGGAGCGGATGAAATTCGCCAGGATTCACGTCTTCATAATGAATCCAAGATTGTTTAGAAACGCAACTAAGATGTTAACCATAGTAGTCACGGATTGGACTTAGCCAGAGCTTGGTTTGGTAGCTGCTTGCATTGGCTAGCATTCAGAAACAGGGGCAGGATCACAGATAACACAATAACAGCACACACTAGGCACCTCAAAACACACACACAGGGGTGGATGCAGCCCCCCCACACAAAAAGGATCACACAGGAGGAAGACCTAAAAGATCATCACGCTACACTAAAACACGGACATAAAAACAGTAAATAAAGGCATTAACACGCACAAACAACCCCCAGAGTTCTTTTCAAATTCACCCAGAATGCATTGTACCAGAGTCCGTAGCACATAGTCCAGCATGCCGCGTTACAGTAAGTTCATTGGGGATGAAGTCACTAAATATTTTAGAAAGGAAACTGAAAGTCATAGGGCTTACAAGCGTACTATTCCTACAAAACAAGATACTACCAATGTAGAGCAAGAACTATGTGGTGACACTCTTCCAGTGAGATTTATTTTGGAATTTAAGACACATTTCGCGGAAACATGTGTGCTATGGAGAGCAAAGAAAAACGTGAGCAATTTGAATAATAGCCTATGCTTTAAGTAAGGTTGAAGTAAAACTTGGACGCTAAAACTGTATTATTTAGGCAATTAATCCCACTGATCCCTTTAGTTTTAGGCTTATGTGTATTGACGTTGCCAAGCTTGTTCGTTGTTGCACTGTTGGTGTTGCATTAGGCCATCTTGCCAATACATGTTCTATGAGTGACATTGCCGTTGCTCTTAGTTCTTTGGGATTCAAGTTTTCTAAGGTGACAATTCGGCTTGTAGATTATTTCTCCCTCTTTTAAATTGGAGCGAACGTGTAGCGATTTCACGGGAGCGGGAGGATTTTGAAGTGGAGCGGAGAGCGAAATTGAGCGGAGCGGCCTGACGTGAATTTGAGCGGAGGAGCGGCTGAGTGAACAGCCACCTGAGCGAGGAGCGGGATATTCGCACCGCTCAGCTCCACTCACTAGCTCTGGTGTTGCATCACAGCTTCTTATTGAAGGGTAACAAGTAATGACACTACGGAGGAGAGTCCAAATTGGGTTCAAAACATTAAATAAAAACCATCTAATCTAAGCAGCCCATATTAACAATGAATAAGAAACTCACAGAAGTTTATTCCCCAGATGGTCGGACACTTTCAAATATGCCAGCTTCCTTCATGGCATTGAACTCCTTCATGGCATCGTACTGTTTGTAGAAATCAGCATATGCCTGTTTTCTTGGCTCTGTGACGGTGTACTAAAGGAGACAAAAACAGACCATCACTTAAACATTTCTGAATGTTGTAGGCAGTTTTTTTTGTTGTTGTTGTGTTGTACGAGTCATGATAATAGTGGTGTTCATGATTTATAGATAGATAGATACTTTATTGATCCCCATGGGGAAATTCAAGAATTATGCTTTTACATTTGTGAGATTATTTCATGTAATAACCTCCTCATAAAAAATAAAAAAAAACACTGACCTTGAACACTGCTGCTGCAACCACCGACAGAGTGAAAGCGATGGGCAAGTGAAACCTCAATCGCTTAGAGAGGAGCCCTCGCATGACTGGCTTTGGCAGCGACATCGTCATTACCTACAAGGGAAAACGTGAAAAAAGATAGGAACTGAATAAAAACTAATACATATTCTACAATTGTTCAGTAACTAGCTAACATTAAAATAACTACATTTATATCCATGTCGGTCACAAAACAGAAAATGTGTCGGAATTGGAACACCACATAACGTTAACGTTACCTAGGTATTTCATGTCAAACGTGAGAAATGTTGTTCAATAAAGACATTCTATCAAACGTTAATACTTATATTATATTAGCATACATACAAAGTTGCTCTGATTTAAATAACTTTTGAGGAAACATAATCAGCCAGCTAAGGACCGGTTGACATTATCTTGGTGTTTCACATTGGCCTCTAGCTGGTTGAAAGGCATAGCCATCACTAGCGAGCTATCAGCTAGTCAGACACCCACAGTAAACTAGCATCAACTGCAGAAAAGAGCCTACTTTGACGTGGTGGTTGGCGAATAAAATTCCTTAAATAAAAGACAATATTGATAAGTAAGCCATATCAACATAACTGAATGATATGTCAGTTCTTTAGTAACCTCACGTTAGTTTGATATTTTAAAACTAACATGAACGTAAGAGTAACATTAACTTCTGTTAGCTGGCTAGCACTACGTCGGATAAAACGTGTAAGTTTGAGAACATATCATCTGAATTAAATTCGCGACCTGGTAACGTCCGAATAGGGCCAATAGATTGGATAGACTCATGATTCCGTTAAAAAAAACACCCTCGTCTATAGGATAACATTCAAAGCATTCGATACTTAGCTAGCTAACGTTAGCTATTGGATTGGATGACATCAAGGATGGCTAACTAGGCTAGATCTAGAAGGTAACGTTACTGTTTGCACGTAGGCTATCGTTAGCAGTTAAAACAACGCAAAACAACCAAACGAGTGTTTCTGTTAATACATAATACGCAAAGTCATGATAATAAAATAAATTACACTACATATAACAACATACATATACACCCAACAATCTTCATTATGAACATATCATCCACTTACACTTACGACCTTCACTGATAGCGGAGAGTACACGGAGTTGATAGTCTGTCCAAGTCTACGTGAGCTTATAAGGGACAATCAGAGCGACAAACGGGGCAACTCAGGACAGGACCATAGACAGTAAAAGAAACAGGACACACGAAAATCGTTGTGGAAAACCATATGACTTTTAGACAGTCAGCCAATTGGCAGCAGTGACGCGAACCAATACCAACGTCTCTGCGTGAACCGACCTGGTAGAAATGACCGCACACACACACAAACGTATTTTGGTTGAAGCACTGTTTATGATATGTAAAATGTAATGCTGTGACGACCACGTGCGTGTTGATATATTTGTCTAATGTAAAAAAATGCTTAATTTGCATTAGAAACTATGTGAAACTGCTTTAACCATAGTATAATATTGTACATATTTTAGATTCCTAAATTATTTGCATAAAATAACTATACGGAGTTTACGTGTCCATTTCTTCTCGAGATGAAAGACAGTTTCAAGCTTGGATACAATGTTTCCACATGCTTCCCAAACACTAAAAACAGTGTGTGATGATAAAATGCCTATGCCAGTTGCACCGGTAAGGACAGGGGCTATGCTCGCGTTAGAGTTAAGTAAGATCCTCTATTTCTTGCATTTGGAAAGACTACGTACGTTGCCGAACTTTCTAGTAACATTAGCTACAAGTTACTTCAAATAGCAACGGGACTTGCTGCTCTGCTCTCCTCACTAAAAAGAGTTGAAACTGAAACTTAACACCTCCTGGAGCCAAGGGGCATAACCGGCGAGAGTATCAGCTTGGTTTGTGAACCACCACGCGCTTGTTTGGGGCATTTCTTCTTTACATCCTTTCAAGATATATTTTCTCCGCAGTGTTTATGTAATCTTTCCAATTTAGCAGTGAAATTAACATTCGCTAATGTCATTGGGCGAAGAGGGCCTATTACCGCGGTATTTAGCCTGCTAGTATCGTCACAGAAATTTAAGTACAGTGAGGTAGTGAAAGCTAGCACATACTGTCACGTTAGCAAGCTAGCGGATCATTGACGGGACTTGAAAGACGTTGACAAGCTACCTTTTCTCACAACATAACCTTACATTGACAATCTGCGCGACCAGCAAATATTAAAGGTGCGTGTACATAGCCAAACCTATGTGAATTGTTTAGAGTTAGTTCACGTAGCTGGCTAGTGTTGCCTTCCAAAGCTCTGTTAGCTTACGTTACTGCCAGCTACCATCGGACCTATTTAACATTATATCCATTCTATAATATTTGTTTGAACCCTTTGTGTTAGCCAGCAAGCTAGGCACACTGGCCACTTTGTAACATACGTGTCTGGGTATGCTAATGTTAGCGATAAATGGTTTGTTGTGGATTGAGTGTTGTAACATCATCTAATCTATGTCAGACTGGGCAGGCATGCCTTCTAAGCGGCGTTCACAGTCATGGTCTGAAGTGAAGCAGACGGGCAACGAATGTTTTAAAAATGGCCAGTACGGAGATGCTGCATCCTTTTACACTCAAGCTATTCAGCTATTGGAGAAAGCCGGTGAGGTTTAAGTAACAATTACAGTGCTTTTTAGATCACTAATTTACACACAGTCTATGTAACATAACTTCACATGTACCCTTGCATGCTGCACTTTGGACATGCTTTGAATATGAAGTCTTTCATAAATAGCTTATTCAGCTTAATAGCATAAACTAGTTATCACTAATGCTATATTGAACTTTCCAATTAAACTTTACAGGTGGCACTAACCAACAGGATCTTAGCATCCTGTATTCAAACCGAGCAGCCAGTTACTTGAAGGATGGTAACTGTGAACAGTGTGTGAAGGATTGCACTGTGTAAGTCCCCAAGTTGGAATTTGCATGTGCCTGTTCATATTAAAATTTGACATACTGCATGTACATAATACTATGATCTATTTGTACACTGTTGTAAATGTAAGACTGATTTGAAGAAGACATGACACTTTGCTCTGGTTATTATGCTTGTTGAAATACATTTTATATGACCACTGATCTTCAACAGATCTCTTGACTTGGTTCCCTTTGGTATGAAGTCTCTGTTGCGTCGAGCTGCAGCCTATGAAGCCCTGGAAAGATACAGACTGGCTTATGTGGACTACAAAACAGTCTTACAGATAGACTGTAATGTCCCATCAGCCCATGATGGAACAAACAGGTAAAAGTGGTATCGGAACTCCCCCTATTACCGTCGGTCCCGTATTTCCGCCGTCTTGCGTGTATGTGTCACTTGATATACATTTCTATACAAACCAAGACGGCGGACTCCTAAAGAAACGCAACCACCCACACCATAGGTGTATCTAAATTAGCTATGTACCAAAACTTACATTTTACCGTGACTCGAAGAGCTGTAAACAGTGTTGTAAGGCTGCGTGTACACAACCGCTTGGAGCTCCAGTGGAATTTTAATTTCATGACGAGAATTCTCGGTCTAACCGTTCATGTGCCGTTGAAACGGCGTAAATAGGCGACCCATTAGGCCAGAACTATAACTCCGAGCGTAGTAAACAAAATCGGATATTTCAGGCAGTCAATGCTCCCGTTAAGAACCAAACCAGATTTTGTTCAAATCTACACACCTATGGCTACTGAAAAATGTAAGGTTCATTTAGCAAATGTTATTTTGAAGTGTTAAAAAACATTGTTGTTTTAGAATTTCTGAACAAAAGTGGTGATAATTGGGGGTGTTACAGTAGCTGAATTGTTTTGAGGGCATGCCTTACAAAAATATGTTATTACAGAACCTTTATAGTTGTATTAAGTCCATTTTTAATGCTGATCGAAAAATGTGGTGTTCGACAGAATGACAAAGGTTCTGACCGAAATGGATGGTCCATCATGGCGAGAGAAGCTTCCTCCTATCCCGACTGTGCCGATTGCAGTTAAAGAAAAGCTTTTACAGTCGACAGCCTCAGCCCCAGCCCCAAATGCACAGCAAAATGGTGTCAAAGAAAAAGCCAAGCCAGGTATTCATTGCCCTTCGTCAAGATGATGTCATGTCTCATGTTGTGTGTGTGTGTGTGTGTGTGTGTGTGTGTGTGTGTGTGTGTGTGTGTGTGTGTGTGTATTAGTTTCCTTTTCCCAGATGAAAACAGTGGTTTCACTTTCATTTTTGCCTAGGTGATGTTATTATGTAACCAATGTGTGCTGGAGAGGTAGTAATGTTAGGGTCATGCCAAGTCTTAAGAAAATGTACAATACTGACACAATAAATTAGGAGCAGATAATGTGTATGACCTGCTACAAGCTATCTCATACAAAAAGCCTCAGTTGCATTCTGAGACATTTAAAGTGTGTGGAAGCCTCATTTGTATTATCTATTGCCTTTAAACTTTGTGAGAGTGTACATTTTCATCTCAAATTTCAGTTGTGAGTGATGCATCGATGAAAAAAGCCAGGACTTTAAAAGAGGAGGGTAATGCACTGGTGAAGAAAGGAGAACATAAGAAGGCGGTGGAGAAGTACACCCAGAGTCTCAAACAAGACCCCACAGAAGTCACAACTTACACTAACAGGTATGCAGCACAATTAAGACTGGTTGAACATAATTTTTTGTGTCTTTTTTGTTTTGTTTTTCCTTCATTGGTAGACATTCCAGTGATATGTGAGGTATTTAATGTTGTACAAAGCTTTCAAAGGCGAATGCACACGCTGCGATGCCGACTGTCTGTTAAGTCCTTTTGTGTTGCTTGGTGTTGCCTGTCTGAGCGGAAAAAAAGTTTCACTACTACAACATGCAGGATACAACGACTGCCCACCGTCAGCTAGGACATAGGCTACATTCTGCTGTTAGCGCAATATGGATGTGGAGAAACAAAACATACCGTAATATCCCACCTATTAACCAAAGTTTATACATTGATTTTGCTACATTTCTTCAGCTATGAGGTTAATACACAGGGGGATGCTATACATAGGAATGCATTTATTTTCTTTAATCTAAAGATTAAAGCATGATTAAATTAAAGCATGATCTGTTTTGGGCTATTGGGCACTGAGCTTAATACACAATTTTTTTTATTTGCAATACAGTAAACACTGTGCTGGGATTTATACACAATGTGGCTAATACATGGGAAATTACTGTATACAACCCAGTGCTCTGTATACTGTACTGTATACAACCCAGCATCTTGCCATTTCAACACTACTGTTCACTAAAGAAAGTTGATAAAATATATAAACCGCAAATCAAGAATATGGTGGATTGCCAAATGTCAAGTTGTAAATGACAGTTACACACATGCACGCATAGACATACACACATAAAGACATGTGCATACACAGGAAAAAATGTAAATGAGCCGGAACCAGGGCTGTTCAGGCTGCGCTGTGTGTGTGTGTGTGTGTGTGTGTGTGTGTGTTAGCTCACTATAAAAAAACTCAGTAAATTTAGGTTATCTGCTATCAGAATTTAGCTATAGCCTACTCGGGTAATAGTTTTCTGCCTATTTATTTCACCCTTGCCTGTTTCAAGACAAGTTTCAAAATGAAAGAGAGAGTTAACTTATTTTATGCCCCCCACCCCCCGCATGGCTTATATGGAACACAACTGATGGATAGCCAACACACTCACTCACACTGGTATATGCGTGCACACACACACACACACACACACACACTGTAAATATCTAGATGTGCAGCACAGTGATAATGGCTACCGCATAATGGTAGAGGTGTACTTGATACGGAATGGAGTGGAATGCGGATACAGGTGAATATTTGGGAGTTGTCAAAGTATACTTTGTTTGTTGTTGCAGACACACCCACTCATGCACACATACACATAGGTATACACACAAACTGACACAATATGCAGGGGTTCCATGGGTCGTGGAATTTCTGGAATATCATGGAATTTTGGAAAGTCTATTCCAGACATGGTATGTCAGGGAATTTTATCATTTTTGGGGCAAAGTCATGGAATATCCGTGACTTTTGTTGTAGCAGTTTAAATATACTTGCCAAAATTTACTTGCAACTGGTGTATATTTGTCCTTATATCTCCTTTTCCCCCACCCACTCTCCTATGGAACTTTTGAAAGCCTGCCTTGGGCCACCCCTACAAAGACTGCAACCAACCAAACATACATCCACCTGCACTTAGTTTCATTTATATTGCTGTGTATGTGTGCAGCTTTGCACTAGGGAAGATTTTAACAGTGTGGGGTTAATGGTACAAACATCTGTGCATTGAACACTTTCTATCAGTAGAGTGAATGCCCTTGGAGTTGACCCATACTGTACTGTTCCAAAGGAACAGATTGCATTTGCAGCCGATGGTACCCACACATAAAAATGGAATGAGTTTGTAAACCCAAGCGTTCTTTGCTGTAAGCTGTCCAATGAGTGTGAATGCTAACCATAGGCAATATGGCCTAAATGTTCTGTGGATTGTTCATCCCAGTTTCTGATATTAAACGGCACAGAGCTCACGCCTTGTTAGCTTAAGAGATGAGCCAAGAAGCTCCAAAGCTTGCACCTATGGATTTAATCTTTTGTAAAACGTCCCCTACCAGTTGCTCACAGTTAATGCTGAAAAGTTCTGCATGAAGCCGATTAACTTGAGGAGAATGCTGTTGTGTCTCTTTAATCCAGGGCGCTGTGTTACAATGCCTTGAAGAAGTACAAAGAAGCAGTAAAAGATTGCTCGGAGGCTTTGGGACTGGATGCAGCCAATATTAAAGCCCTATACAGACGTGCACAGGCAAACAAGGAGCTGAAGGTGAGATTCCGTCTTTTTGAAGTAATGGAAACCAATGCTAGTTGTTGAGGTATGCCTTTATAGGTAATTCGTTTTGGTATTATCTTCAAAGTCATTTCGATGGTGTTTGCTGAAGGACCGATAAACACCCCTGTCGTTTCCACCAGCCACCCAGACTGAACACTTTTGTTCTGTGGTTTGGGTTGGAACACATGTCTGACCAGTGAACATCTGTGAAAAAGTAAATAATAACAAAAAACAACATAGCAACTATGGCTATATCATAAAAAGCATATTTTCAAGCTTTTATCAGTGTCATTGCCACCTGTGTTGTTGGTGGTGTTGCAAGGTTTTTGCATTTCTTTTACGCATGCCTTAAATACCCTCACCTTATTAGATGTACACAGTTTAGTAGTCGCTGTGTTGGTGCACTTCTGTTTCATGTAAACCTAATAATGTTCATTTAAACAACCAAACATTTCAGTACATAGTTTGTACAAAATTATGGATGCACAAGCAAAACAGATAAGGTTAAGTCCAATGAGGAATTCGAGTGATTCAGCTAACTGTAGCCTGATTTGTGATTTGGAACAAACCACTGTGCTCTATTTCAAATTACGTTAGGCCTATGTACAATTTCTCCTGTGAATGGTATAATACTATAATTCCAAAATAAGTTCCCTTAGTCATAGCATATTGAGGATCTGTGTATACCTGTTAATATTCACAATTCTACCGATTTGCTCATATATTTTGGAACATGTCTCTGTCTTTTCAGGAGAACAAAGCATGCATTGAGGATCTTAACATCTTGCTTAAAATTGAACCACAGAACACCGCTGCTCAGAAATTATTGCTTGATGTGCAGAATACTAAGTGATGTGGTGTAAAGGCCCAAAGAAACAACAAGGGACCCTACTCCGACCCGCTGTTCATGTTCCAAGTGCCTACAAGACAGCCTAAGCTTGATTTCTCCTCATATTTATCTAACTTCAAACTTTTCATTATGCACTTTTCCTCACAAATGTGCCCAGTGTCAGTTGATTTCTCCTCTGCTTTCAAGTTGTGCATGACATAGGAACTAAATGTGGTGAATAGATATTTTAAATGTTTATGTAAATGTTTGAAGGTGTTGAATCCGCATTACTCCGGAAATGTTTTCTTTTTGTTGGGTAAAGACTACAAATATTACCTACATAATGTTTTCCTTTGTAGATCCACTGGTGCTGTCTCAAATGCAGAATGCAGATACAGCTACATGTAGTATAGTTAATCATGGTAACGGACATAGATTAAGGTTAGGCCTTTTGGAATCAGTCATTAACAATCACCTGGACATGAACACAAAGTAATACCGTCATATCTTCATGTAGGCTTACACCATAACAATCATAGGTTGTTCAGCATACTTCATGCAACATTTGTTTTATTCATACGAGGCATGATGAGGTCAGTTGTTAGCATATCAATATTGGTGTGTTATCGATAATGTTTTTGTAATGACTACTTGCCGAATTAAAAATGATGTCTGGTGTCTGTATTCAGCAACTAAAATGTCAGTACTCTGTCTTAAGCTGTGTTAACTGATTAAGAAACTTCCAGAGACCTATCCACCTGCTGATTAATTTACTTCTGCACAGAACATTGCAGGCAGGAAGAGTACTCGTACATTGTGGAAGTCTTCCAGAAATGTGCAAGAGACATCGTATAGGGTTTTAAGAAAAGCTTTAGTTAGCTGGTAATAATTGCGTTTAGGGCTTCTCAAATTAAGCTTACCTTTTGTAATAGCTCAGAGTTAACTGTAGGGCATTGTTGCATTCGCCGACAACCTTAAAATGTTCATCACTCAGGTCTCACTTGCTGGAAGCAAGACATATTTAACTTTCTCGTTTACATTATTGAACATGCTGCATATCCAAGTGAAGTCATTATAGAACTATATATTCACACTTGTGAGGCTTGATTCAGTTTCATGTTGAAACTTAATAGAATGTGTATTATCTCTACAACTGAAGAATGAGTTGTGGCTCTTTGTGAGAAAGTTAAACACTGACCCACTTTGGTGTTACTGTCCAATTAAAACAAAATTCATGATAAAATGCTTACGGAGAGCACATATTTATCTTGACTGTTCCTTAACATTTTCCTTTTACATGTTAAATTTAGTGTCACAGAATTTATAGTTATTTACTACAATGTCCAATTAAAGGATGAACATTCTAATACATAGAAAAGCAACTGAAATGGTAATAGAAGTTTCATATATGCATGCAATGCATTTTATGTGGTAACTGTTTTCAACTGGCCTAAGTTTTGAAAATCCTTCATGATCACATTATTATGCATTACAAGGCTATAGCACTATGCACTAAGCCTACTTTTATCAGTCAAAAGGTATGTGTGCCTTAGATTACAGTTCAATGTATAAGAACACATGCAATAAAAGCCACACTTTGATTTCAAAAATAAAACAGGGAAATTTGGAACTGATAAAACTTTTATTTCACTTTAAATTGTCTTTTACACTTTCCTGATTATAACATGTAAGGTGAAACTAGAACTGTTTTAAAAGACATACACAAATCTAGTATTACGTCAATAACCAGGTTTCTTTTTTTTGTCATTTTGTAATTTTTTAAGCTATTCTAAATTTTCACAACCACGTGCGCGCTAAGCAATAAAACCGTCACAGAAGCAAACTTTAGGCAGAATACTGGTCAGTAAAAACAAAGCAATTTGAGATACCAGATATACAGACAGGCTCGGTTCCACATTCACTACTGCATTTTTATCAAGCGTAGAGTAACTGCCATTTGTTCAGCTAAGGGGGAGATTTTTCTTCAGTGCATGAAACATTGTCTTCAGCAAGACGGTCTGAGACAGATGAATTCTACACCTAAGTGGAATGTTATGGTGATGACAAGGTATTGTGACACTGAGTGAAATCAGTTACGTCCTTCATATCTGTCTGAAAAAGTCTACTCATCCTGACTAACCAAAACCTTTCTCAAAGCCCTCTACAAGATGGACCACTTATGGTAGACATCAAGCCATCAACTCCCACATAGACACAACAGCCCTCCATGCTCAAACCATTTCCAGGCTCTTACGGGCCTTTGTCCATCTACCCTCATCCCTCCTATCATCTGTTATCATTTAGAGAAGGAAACTTGAAACATCTCGATTGATCAGTGTGGACTGTCAATTTAAGGCCCGCAGGACAAGCTTGTACGAAGGAAGGAAAAAAAAAAAAAAATCTAGAAAAAAATTAACGTAACGGCTTTAAGGTGTTTCTTTGCAAGCAAGTTTTACAACATTACATTTTAAGACAAATTTATATTTACTTCTAAAATTGTTTACAATTTTACAGTCTTAATATTTTGTTTTACTGAAATGTGAGTCTGCGTAATGCAAGGAAAAGGGGGGAAAGTTAACATTTAAGAACAAACAGGGATCATCGTACTGATGTCAAACAGCACCTTTATGTTAACTGTTCATGAACAGCACATTAGGAGAATGGTCCAGTTTGTTCAAAAAAGGTCTAGTCTTCGATGTAACATTCTCATGGAATGTCTCTTCTTTCGACTTAACAGATGTGGAATGGCAAAACCTAGGGTCCCTTTTCTCTTTTGTTTCATATGCAAAATAAAATTGTGTACATTACACAGCAAAATGCATGTTAGTCAGTGTCACAATACAGCCTGTTCTACCATTCTGTATGAGGCCACAGCAGAATTGTACTGCTACTCAATCCATACAGTCCTGAATTTTAGCAATCACAATTTATTCATAAAATGTAGAGAAAAACTAAGCGTCACAGTGTTTGTTAAATTAAACTGACAGTTTAATAACCTTTGAATAAAACCAGCAAATGCCAGTACACTAGGAAAGCAAAAGGAGGTACTAGAATGCATAACTTGCAAGGTGAAAGAACATATACCTTTTAAAAAAAAAAAAAAAAAAATGTTATGAGGGAGAAGGTGGGGACAAAAATGGCCTCACTACTCAACTGGAAAAATTATTATTTTCTTTTTCTTCACACACAAGACTTGGCTTGCCAACAACTGAACGTCACCCTGTCACCTTGGAAACTTCTCTGAGAAGGGCACCACTGGTAGGTCAGGTACAATTCATGCTGCTCGTCATACAGAAAGGGATGGAGGGGCAGATGGAGCAGGGGTGTATGGGCTGTATATGTGTAAGATAGAGTGTGGGTGGATTAACAGTGAAGTGCAACGCCTTTTAGTTCTCCCCTTCGCCAGCATCCCCCTCGTCACCCTGGTTTTCCGATGTCCACAGCTGCAGGGAGAAGTTGCAGGATGAAACCGAGAATTAGATACTCCTTTCAAAGATTCCATATATATATATATATATATATATATATATATATATATATATATATACACACACACACACACACATATACACACACAAAAACATTCAGTGAAGTGTCATGCAAGAGAAAAACTGGTTCTTTCTTGTCTGTACAGCTGACCAAAAAAAAAAACATTAGAAAGTACAATACTTACAGTGAGGTTGTCCCTTAGTAGCTGCATGATCAGAGTGCTGTCTTTGTAGGAGTCCTCATTCAAAGTATCAAGCTCAGCAATCGCCTCATCAAAAGCCTACAGAAATCAAGCATGGGCAAAATGAGGCACAGCCACCCAGATCCATTTTAATGACTGCATTACTGATGTCAGTGCTGCACAAGTCAATCCATAGAAACAAACAACGTAACACAATACAACTCATTCAGTGCATAGTTGAGCACCCAGTTCTTGTATACTATAGACATGCTACATCTAATACATTGGGAGCAGAGTGTCTGCAGCTCTCAGGCAGACTAATGAGGGCTTTGTGTTTGGCGCTCACCGTCTTTGCCAAACTGCAAGCCTGCTCTGGGGAGTTGAGGATTTCATAGTAGAAAACGGAGAAGTTGAGAGCTAAACCCAGCCTGATGGGGTGTGTTGGCTGCATCTCCTTCTTGCTGATCTCAAAAGCTTCCTGGTAGGCCTGCTGGGAGTTCTCCACTGTAGCTGTGGCGAAAAAAGAAGAAATGTTTGTTTCAGGCGGGGGGTGGGGGGACCATGGCAGACAATTTACAGCCACTCGCATCAAATGGAAATTACTTGGGCTACACTCAAAAATGAGCGGGTATTAGGCTATGTGATGGAAAATGCTGTGGATTCTCTGTTGCAATTAATTTAATTAACCTGTGCCAAATGCAGACATGTCAGGATTTGTGATAAAACGACAAGCCCTTTTCGGCCCTTCCCCAGGAGATTTCAATCTACTTACTCTTCTTTGAGTCTCCAGATGCCACTTCAGACAGATATCTGTAGTAATCGCCCTTCATTTTCAGGTAGAAGACTTTGCTTTCTGCCTGGCTAGCGTTGGCAATGAGGTAACTGTCAAGAAGCCCCTGTGTTTAAAAACACAACAAGAGTAGTCAGGAGGGTCTGTTCATGTTGTGCAAAATTCTACCAATTAAATTGGTGCACATTTCTTTTCAATAATGGCAAAGAAAATAATTAGTCACTACAGTAATGAGTGGATTCAAACAGCACACTCAATCAGTTCAATGAGACAAGTTCAGTCAAGCCTTTGCTCACCAGCACATCGTTGCAGATGTCTTGCAGCTCTGCCTCGATCTTCTCACGGTACTCGCGGGCCATTTGCTGCTTCTTCTCGTTGCCCTCTGTCTTCTGCTCAATGCTGGAGATGACGCGCCAGGAGGAGCGGCGAGCACCGACCACGTTCTTGTAGGCCACCGACAGGAGGTTGCGCTCCTCGTTGGACAGCTCGTGACCCTGCTCCGTCACGGCCTTCATTGCCGCCGCCATGTCGTCATAGCGTTCGGCCTGCTCGGCCAACTTTGCCTTCTGTACCAGGTCGCTCTTGTCCATGTCGAATCTACCAGAGGATTGAAGGTAGGGGTGTCAATAAATCTATGCAACCCTCCTACTCATTACGTCTATTCCAACTAACAGTTTAAGCCTTTTGCCATTTATTGTGATGACTGTTCAGACAGGACTCCTATGGGACACTGAGGGATGGGTCAACAAGAAGGGTTAAGTGGATCTGGTTTGTGATAGATATTTGAAAGAAAACTCAATTTATTGATGATAATTGTATTATATAATTCAACAGGAGTTTAACACCTCTACTATATCCCCCCTTTTTAATTTCATTTTATTTGTCCATCTCCCTCCTTTGCTTTTTTTGTAAGATAGCCTTACCTGTGAAGCACTTTGGGGTCAACGTTGTTGTTTTAAATGTGCTATATAAATAAAGTGACTTGACAATATTCCTCATTAATAAGCACCATCATGGTGATGTAATTAATTAATTAATCAATCAATCAATCAATCACTGACTAGCGATTGAATTGGCCTAGAATACTTCATTTGTAGAACTGCATGCATTTGAATGTATTTAAATGTTATACTGTGTAATTGCATCAACACAAACTGGGCAATCCTGTATTTCACTTAAAGTGAGACGAATCAATAATAGCATCAAACTAGTAGTGACCAACAGATCACAACAAGCTACCTTTGACGTTGGCTAACAAAGTTGCGAACTAAAGACCTATTAACAACAACATAGTGAAACGGCAATAGGCGACTTGTTAGTGCTTAATATCCTTATTTTCCGTGTCCACTATTTAAAATTCGGCCTATTTACATTATGTGCCACAAAGCATGGGTAGCTTAAAGCTGGCTATTTCTATAGGTGTTTGCCAAGCTAATCACCACATTAGCTAGCTATAACGGTACGCTAGATGTTCTCACCACTGCGACAACGCCCAGGGGAGGGTGTTAGCATAGCTTGATGACTACGTTACAGTAAAACACTGCCAAACCCATGTTGTCTAATACATAAACGGCAACCAGGTGAGAATGTTTTACGGGTTAATGTTGTTTTTGACATTGCGAGCTAACTTTATGCCAACCCCATAAAAGGCACCGATTAACCAAAAATAGCTAACATTAGCTAGCTATCCTAGCTAACGTCTAAAACCCAGCTAACATTACTAAGCGTTTAGATGTCAACATAATTTGAAGTACACGAGAGTCTAACGTAATCATTGGAATTACTTATGATTTCATACGGTAATTTCGTACCGATAGCGTCACGTCGGTATGTTACGGTGGCCGTCGCCATAACAGGGCTTTACAGTCGAAGGCTGGACACCAGCTGTAACAACCCTAACGCTTAATTGGGTTGTGCTGATAGCCATCGAGACACGGCCTGACAACAGTCCCTGCCCTTACCAACCCTTAGCAAACAAAATGCCACAAATGTCAGTTAGTGGTAACCTTGCCATCTCTGTACTTAGGCAAGACATTGATATACCGTTAACGTTACCAAAGTGGACATTAACCTTTCTACATCCATGCCGCAAGACCAACTGCTAGCTAGCTTGAAGTGAGAAACATAGCAATATGCACACTGCAAAATACTGCACTGCAGTGCATTCAAAAATCGGTGGTTCGCTAGCTAGCTATATGCTTAGCTTATTTCAAGCGATGGCTAGCGAATTGCTAGCTTGCATTAGCCTCCCAACTGCTGGTAGCGTACTCGCTACGCCCTCTCAATCACATTCCCTTGTGGAATTTAGCTTGCCTGTCAGATAGGAGGATGACCATAGCGGTAACAAATTAATCGCGCATACCGTATTATCCCGAGCCACCAAAAAGGCAAAACCATTCATGACAGTTTATTGTTCTCGTGTGTCAACGGCCCGTGCACCGTTAGCCAGCAATACCGTTAACACCTGCGGTTAAATTTGCTGGATAGCGTAACTAACGGGCTAACGTTAACCCACTAGCCATCACGACGGCCAGCTAGATGAAATGAGTGCAGCGGTAGCATAGCGACAGGTTATGTGTTTAGTGTTTGTAGTAACACTGCGATATTCTGTCAAGGCTGTATACATGGCATGGCAAACCTACAAAATATCATGCTGCATCCACATTTCAGAGGTCTAGCTCGCTATTCATCACACGCCTCGGCCTAAGTCCTTGTACCCAGCCCCAAACCACAATAGGCACCTTCCGCCATTGACAACGATGGGTGCCATCACTGCAATATTACGAACACAAAGGAAGGCTTATCGATTTGCTTGGGATATTAACGTATCTCTAAAAGGGAACTCACATTTAAAATGTATTTTTAATCCTTTTTTTTCTCTGAACGATTGGAGTATCAAGCTGTCCTCCGTTTCGTTGCTCGGGATATTCAGGGCAGTACCACTTCCGCTCTCCCTGACACTTCCGCTTCCTCTAAACCGCACCCCTCCCCCCGCCAGTATCTATGGTAACCTCTATCCGGGGTTTCCTAGGCATTTTACAGGGCGGTTGACGTCATGTGGATCATGGTAACCATCGACGGGTGACGTCTGCAATCACCATAGTAACAGTTTCCAGGAGGCATCTTACAGCTACAAAATGACAGCTCAAATCATTTCGTAACCTCATAATGCGACTTTGTTGGCCTTGTTGCATTAGAAGGCAATTGCTGTAAGCCCTATCAAGGCTACCATCACCCAACCCATGTCTTAAACTGACACAAAGTTGGGCTGGCCCACTTGATCAGTCAGCAGTTTTCAGCCTGAGAGGAATTAACTCTTTGACGATCAGATTGGGCCCCTGCAATCATTTGCCCTTGTGCCCATCAGTCGCCTATAGCAAATGACTGATTATTTTGACTAGGGCTGTTAAACGATTAAAAACATTAATCTAATTAATTACATACTCCGTGATTAATTAATCTAAATTAATCGCATATATGATTTTTGCTTTGAAAGTATTTTAAATATTAAAATTCAAATGAATTGTTGAATAATCAGCATTAGTGACATTAAAGTTCAAAAACTCTTTTATTATTATTTTAATAATGGCCATAATAATCTAACCTGACTCCGCCAGATGGATTTGCTCCGCATATCCATCTGGGAACTTTTCATTGAAGAACTTTTGGGAAGGGGCGGAAATACTGGTTAGCTGATTGGATAAACCATCTGTCTATCACCAACTGGTGGTTATCGATGGGCCAAATCAACCAATTAGATGAACAAAGTGTTCTTCTAATGCCTTCGTTTAACATACAATTAAGTTAGGTAACGTAACTAACGTTAAGATGTTTTAACTTACCATTTGTATGTGACATGAACCTAATCAACGACAATTCCCATCAAGTTTTCACGGTAGGCCCTACACTTCTGAAGAAAGTATATTCCTCCATTATGAACTGGAATCGGCCGTGGAGGATGTCTGTGTCATTCATTCCTCCCAGCTGCATGGCTGAGACTCATAGCTTCACAGCTTACCCAGGAATACTTTCTAATTTGAATAAAACTTGCGCGATATAATAGCTATGCTCATCTCATCTGTGGATGCCGTCATGTTGTTCGTTGCGTCACTCCTCAACCCGCCTCAAAGCCAATTGGACGCTGATTGGACGTTCGTTTGGTGAACTGCTCCAAATTCTATTTAACGAAAAGTTGCCAGACTGATCTGCGAGTGAAACCTTGAAAGCTCGCGAGATCAGGATGGTCTTACGAGGCTAATAATAATCTATGATATGATCTAATATGCTGAGGAAATAAATTCAAAAGTGCTTCGGGAAGAAGTTTTTTTTTATCACATACATTGCAGAGGACTTTATTTTAATCAACACTTTATTTTTATCAACACCATCAGGCCGTTTTTGAAAAGTAAATGTTCCAATCAATGATCTAGGCAGCACATTTTCTTCTCTCTCCTTCATTTTACAGTCTAATCAGAGAGGGTTAAAGGGAGTAATCAAGGATCTTTGGTCTAATGGTTACTGACTACAACGGCTCGGGGTCAAAGGTCATACAGAATCGATTAATCTGCGTTATTTTTTTTTAATCAGTTATTTTTTCTCAAATTAATTAATCGAAATTAATCAGTGTTCCAATCAATGATCTAGGCAGCACATTTTCTTCTCTCTCCTTCATTTTACAGTCTAATCAGAGAGGGTTAAAGGAGTAATCAAGGATCTTTGGTCTAATGGTTACTGACTACAACGGCTCGGGGTCAAAGGTCATACAGAATCGATTAATCTGCGTTATTTTTTTTTAATCAGTTATTTTTTCTCAAATTAATTAATCGAAATTAATCAGTTATTTTGACAGCCCTAATTTTGACTGATCGTCAATAGGCTTCTGCATTATGGACAGGTGGCGCAACCTCTATCTATGGGTGCAACATGTAGAGTTACTGGACAGCTATGCATTTTGTTTGACTAATTTTACAATAAACTTATAGCCTACACATATGTATAGGCTAACTGTTTGTAAATAGGCCTAAACTGAATTGTAGGTCCTACAAAATTATCAGATCAAAATCAAGGAAAGATTTGAGTGTCATGATCACAAGCCTTCAGATTTCGCAAGTTTGTAGGCTGTTTAGTGGCCTAGGCCTACTTTGTTTAAATGTTTAGTCCTGTAGGCCTATTTACTTCTCCAAATTGTTAAGTTTGTTTCATGATATGGGCAGCCGTGGCCCACTGGTTAGCACTCTGGACTTGTAACCGGAGGGTTGCCGGTTCGAGCCCCGACCAGTGGGCTGCGGCTGAAGTGCCCTTGAGCAAGGCACCTAACCCCTCACTGCTCCCTGAGTGCCGCCGTTGTCGCAGGCAGCTCACTGCGCACCGGGATTAGTGTGTGCTTCACCTCACTGTGTGTTGTTTGTGTTTCACCGATTGGGTTAAATGCAGAGTCTTAAACTAAAGCGGAGTAAACCAGTTGGGTAAATGTTCCAATCAATGAATTTGAACCATGAATTTCCCTCACGGGATCAAAAAAGTATATATACTTATACTATACTTACTGATATAGGCTAGCCTAATAGGCCTAGGCCCACATAGCCTAAAGCTTTAGGCTATAAATAAACAGAGGACACATCTGTCCAAATCACTGGCTCGTCTTAGTTTCTGGTCTTAAAAAGGCCAGACACAGCCAGGCCAGACACATGGTGGCAAAATAATGTCAGTAACTCTAGGCTAACTACCAGGCTAGCCTATAGCATAAACACCACTATAGACTGAGTGTTTGTGTTAGGCCTAATTATAAGCTAACTAGGCTTATCAGCTAATACAATTGAAAACTGATTCAAAATCTCACTGGGGTAGCCTAAAGAATCTGAATGATAAATTATGTATATATTGCCCTGGACAAATATGCCAGCTAAATAGGCCTAGGGAACCCTAATCTACAGTATATAGGTTAACTATAATTAGCCTTGGCCATGTAATTAATAATCTGCTTCCTAATAAACTTAACTGCATATTGTAATGTCTCACAGGCATAAGAACAGTGGTCCGTGTCTGACCCAGAACAGAAAAAGAGAGACTTCCTCAACCGGTAACATATATCCCGGGAGGTCCACCCCCATCTCGCCAGGCTGCCAACCATCAGCGTGCCTGGAGTTATATATAGCGCGGGCTCTCTGATTGACAGCCGGTTGCTAAAGTATTTAGTAGGCTTAGACTACTTCACATAGTTTTGAATGTAATCAGTTTTATTATATTTTTTACCAAAATGTGTGCATAGCCTACCACTTTTAAATTCAGATGTGAAGAGACAGATGCAACTGCTACCTTTGCTGACTGTACTAGGACAAGACACAGGCACATGTGGTACTACCAAATGACCAGTAGAGTGTACTGAAGGATTCTGTATGAAATGCTTTTCAGGATCAGCAAAGCTCTTACACAGTTCTGTTCATATACTGTGTTTTGAACTTTAATTGTTTTACTTATTAACTTATTTATGATTATGTTGACAGAATTTGTATCAATAATCAAAGAACCATAAAAAAGACACTAATTATTTTATTGTTTGTCCACTCAACACTGTTAAATTTCATCATTTGTGAAAAGGAGTTCTGACCTCACCTGTCCTGTCAGTTATATAATGTTTTGTTTGACTTATTTCACAGTGAAGTTGGTACTGGAACATGGATATCCCTCCTGTTGTGTTTGTTTCATGTTTACTAGTTTTGTGTTCCCAGTCAAAAATGACCGCTGCATTATAACTTGTTATAAATCCATAGTAACACATATATTATCATCTAATGTTGTGATAGACCTTTGTATCAACTTGTGTTCTATTAGATATAACCAGTTTTGAACTTTGCTATTTATGGTCCACAGGCCTCATTGACCTGAGCTCATGCAAGTCAGAAAGGGGAAGATTCTATTTATTAGATTAGATTAGAATAGATTCAACTTTATTGTCATTGTGCAGAGTACAAGTACAACGACAATGAAATGCAGTTATATGTTGCAAAAGTGGGACAATGAAATGCAGTTATATGTTGCAGTTATATGTAGTTATTGGGGAAAGGTTCCAGTGGGGGCTGGCATAGAAACAAAAAGGGGGAGTGAGGTTGTGTTTGTGTGTGTGTTTTAAAGTAGAAGCACACATACAGTCCATCTGATCAATAAGTATGTGCCTGGACTCAATTTAAAACACTGACCATTTTCTCACCCATTCATTTCTAATAGCTAGTCATTTTTGACCAGGAATACACATGGGTGTTCTAAAGTTAAACAGAACACTCAAATTTCTTTTGAAAATAAGTTAGATGAAAATAATCAAAATTTGTTTTGTGTTTTCAGATACCCTGATTTAACATTTAAAGTCATGGAGCCATAGTCAGAATAAGTTAACAATATTTTTTACAGAAAAGAATTGTCAATCGGTCACATTTGACCTCAAACAAAACAGGAGGGATATATATATAAACTGAATGCAATAATCCAAAATGATCTGATTAGATTTACCTGAGTTGAAAGAATGAGAATCACTACAGTTTGTCATACTGTACTTCTTTTTCATTTTAGCCACCTAAAGGTACGCAATTCAGAATGACTTCTAACCCTGAACACATGTCACATTCAACGAGTATCTCCTTACGATCTGCTAGATGTCCGTTCTCTGACACATGTCAATAAATAAAAATGTAAAAGGGTCATTCTACAAAAAAAGGTGGAAATGATTGTCCCACTTTTGCAGACCCCTAAATCATGTAATTTGACCCAATAATCACATAATTGTATATAAATAAATACCGGTAAATAAATATAGACTGTCCTTGAGATGATAATACAGAGTTTATTTATTTAATTAATTTACAATTCTGGTCCTGAGCACTGCATTAAATCAAATATCATATACATCTCATATACATTTAACTTTAACACCACATAAAATTAGTAGAACACTGAAATGCACTGAAAAACATGCATTATTAATGTGAATAATATGAAATCATTTGTGTCCCCCAAAATTGCTCATTGGTGTTACTCTACACAAAACACTTTTATTTTGAAATAATGCACATAGTTTCTGTTGGGTCAAGAGGTCGGTTGAAGAAGTGCAGTGAACAGAGGCATAATGTTTGTGAGATATCTTACTTCATTTGTTTAAGATATCATTATTTGTTTTAGAATTTAAAGCATGGCTTTTAAGGATGTCATTGGTGTTACTCATTTTAGCTGTGGGGTGTGAAAATATATTTTTTTCTAAAAAAGGTATGTTTAATAATGAAGTCATTTTGATATTGATGACATGTGGTCTGTCACATGGCAGACATTTTTGTAAAAAATAAATAAATAAAAATAATCCATTTAAATTGTCATTTGTGGAACTTTCCTGATGGCTAGTCTAATTAGAAAATATAATATATATAAATTAAGCTCTACTTTTTGTGGATTCATCAAATGTACAAGTTAATGAATGCTATAAAACTTATCAAGATTAGGGTATGTGTAAAGAAATACATTTTAGTAGATTTTCATCAGCCAAATTCCACCTTTGTAGAATGACCCAAAAATGTTTTTTTACACAGCCCTGGCTCCATAAATGGGAAACATACCAAGTGGTGTAAGCCTGTCCCCCAAACCATAAAAAAATCACTGTGTGGGGTTTCTCAGGGATCACTGAAGGGAGGGATGAACTCCCTCTCTGGTGTGTTTTGTTTGGTGTTTGGTTCAAACGTGCTACCAGTTCCTACTAGCAGGGGCAAACCTCTCCATCTTAAAAAAACTCCTGAAGACCCAGCTCTTCAGAGAATATCTCCTCTCGTAGCACTACTACAACTAGCCTTGCTAATTCTGGCACTTACCACCTGACTAACTGACATTTGACTGTATAAAAACAGCACTCACTGATGCATTTTTTTTCTTATTGTACTTTACCTTCTAAATTGTTTTAAATTCTTCTAGAATTGTTGAGAGAATTGTTTTAAAAAGCTTTAAACTGTTTACCATGTTGTAAGTTGCTTTGGCTAAAAAGGCGTCAGCCAAATGTAATGTGATGTAAATATAATGTAAGTGGCTTTGGACAAAAAGCGTCTGCTACGAACCACAAACATAAACATCAACAAATGCAATGTCCTCCAGCATTGCTTACAGTCCCTTTAGTGTAGCCTATTTTCCTCTGTTAAAATAGCTTATGTGTCTCCATGGTGTAAATATATGTCCATGCTTTGCTTAGCCACAATAATTTGGCAGAGGACTCGTATCCACGTCCCGTCTGCCTCTTTTGTCTTTTCATTGTTGTTTCTAACCGGACACAGCTAATTGTAAATATTGTTAAGTAGTTTGACTCTGTGTTAGGTGTAGTTCTTCCAATCATTCCTGGTCCAAATTCTGGTATTACACTAATCATAAAAAAGCTTCAGATGGGGTGAAATAAGCTCAAGGGCCCGTGCATTGATTCATAATGTTTGTCACTCTGAGGCAGAAGTAAAAAGGTTTGCTACACAGGCAGGAATGGCTACCTGTGACATTGTGATGCATCTTGGTAAAATTAGTCTTGCAATGAATACAACTCAAGTTACATATGTGAGTGACTGAGGGACACACAGTGAGCAGAATCTTGGACCAGGGACCCCTATTGGCTAAAAGCAAAATAGCACGATATGCTACTGTTGTTTACTAGAATAAATGTGCAACATGTAAATAACTTTCTGATGATGCAATAGATGCCTGAAATATTTAGAATTGTTTTGTTATGAAATGTTTTATCTACTGACACAGAGGTTCATGGTGCAATAGTTCACATTTTGATATATAATCTTAGTCATATCACTTGTTATTTGATCATATGCATTCAGAAAAAATGATGTCTTTGAAAATGTAAATGAAATGTGTTTTATATTCAATATTCAATGTTCAACATACAGTATTAAAAAATGTATTTCACATTTTCATACTGAATACATATTCATAGTCAACCAACTGTGACAGATTCATAAGCACTGGTGATATGTTGATTCACAAGGTTTTTCAAATCTGTTAATCCTTTTCTGATTATTATAAAAAAAAAAACATTTGCATACCTGATGTTTTGACCTTTTATTGTCAAAACACCTCATAACACCACTGACATACTTTAAATATGACAAAGCTTATTTTTGCAAAAATACCAGTGGCCTGATTTTGCTGATTGAAAATCAATCCCCAAAGCCCCTTCCCTGTTTAGTGTCTATGGAGAGAGATGATGTACAGGAACAGGTGGTTGTAATCAGTTATTTCCCATCTAAGTAGATGCTAGTATAATTTTTAGCTGCATGTGTTATATTCCAAATTAGCCCATTTTACAATTTCTGGAATTCTGGGTTGTCCCCACCATATTGCTGGGGACAAACACCTTACTGTCTATGGGCAACACTTGCCGGCAATCAGAGACACCTGTTTGATTTCCAGTCAGAGTCACATGTTTCTCCATTGGCTTCCAGTGATTGATGCCCCCACCAATATGGCGCCGCTATTTATGTACGTTTTGGAGCCCAATGCAATATCCAGCTTTCTAATATCTATGGGGTAAAGCATCTTCCCGTTGCTCCTGTAGAATGTGCTGTAGAAGAGTGACTTTCTATGCCACTGTTTACACCTTTGAACCTAAACCTTGGCAAACTTCACAAAGAAGTCTTGAAAAAGCGCTGCATTTTTAATTAGTTCGTAACACCAATATGACAGTTGTCTACACATATCCCTCCCCTTCTGCCGCCAAATGTCGGCATGTGAATACATCATGCCAATCATGTGTTGTAATCTCCCATCTTGGTATCGTGAAGCCTTGCACACGTGCAGTATGCCAAACATAGCTGCCCGATAGCTGCCTAAAGTGCATTCCAAGATGGCTGCCGAGTGGCAGGACTTACCTAAAAGGACTTTGGTATTCATGGGTTTCATCAGGTCCCTTTTCACAGGTGTATAAAATCAAGCACCAGTACAGTACATTATAAATGCAGACTGCATGCTGCTTGATTAATACACCTGTGGAAAGGGGGCCATGAATAGTTGCAATACATATAGTCTGTTGCAAACAAAGTCTTCCTAAGGGAAATAGGCCTTTTTCTTTTACGAATATTTGGCACACTGAAGTTTAGCCTACCTGCAAAAGACTGCAATACCACTATTTTGGTTTGAACAATGCAGGGCTGTTACAGTAAATTTTATTCCACTCTATCAACCTGGCATGTTACAACTGTCCCTCACATGTTACCACTGTCCCCAAGGCACTCCAAGGGCGTAGGTTTGGTCTCAGCTTTGGTGGGGATACATCCATAACTCCTGTTGTCACGATACCAACATTATTGTTTCAATACAACGGCAAGTGAAGAATCTCGATTTCGATACTATTGCAATTTTTTTTATATTTGATATGGTTTGTGTGATTTGTGAGATCATTCACATCAGTGGCAATCATAGAATTTGATTGACCCTCCACACACACACACACACACACATAGAAAGTGATGGTTGCCATAGGTTTCTTTTTCATATTTTGGAATTCATATAAACTATAAATGTATATTGATCATTATTTATAGTATTTTATGATCTGCATGATTACTAATAGCTAAACATATTTAGTAATTTGATTACATCATATTGATATTTAAATTATTAGGCTACACTTGTCTATATCATCACATTTGGTGTGTAAATCTAATTGATGCCTGTCACTTTAAGAGGAATGCTGAAAAATTGTTTCGCAAGTGCAAGGATATGTGGATTCAATTCATCATATTTGCTATGTCATTAGATAAAATAAATGTTCAAAAAACTAACAAATCAAAGAAAATCTTTCTGGGATGAGATCATAGAGCAGATAAGTGTTTCGCAATGTTCATTTCTAGGCTCCATTTAGGATCCTCCATCTAGGATCCATTGTTTATTGCTACTGCAAGATTGATAGCTAAACCTAACAGTCAGTGATGGTGACTTATAGCCTATGTGACTGTCCGTGCGGCAGCTAAAAAAACAGCTAATGCTATTTTACACAGTAAAATCCGCATTTGAAAGCCTGGTCACCAGTTGCCAGTTTGTATGGCTATTTTGCCTAGACTGCAATGAAAAAGCTTCGTATTTTTGGGTGGCATAGCTGATCTACAAACCACAAAAAAGGACAAACATGTACAGGCTGAAGGGCAAAGGGAATATCACAATGTTTTACTCTGGCCTTTTTTGGGATAGAGTATGTATTGGCAGACAGCCTTAACTTACCGTTGTCGTTGACACACCCGCTCGCTTGACTGCCGGTGCAAACAAGTACAGTAGTGTGCTTTGACACTCTCCGTGCCGTGCGTGTATAGGCCTACTGTAGCGTGCGTGTCAGATAACCCTTCCCTCTCCTCCTCTGTTTTTCAGCAAATCATATGATGACGTTTCACTGTTGTGCTGGCTGTCGGAATGATCAGCAGCACAAATAAAATATTGGTGGGGACAATTTTGTCATCTTAAAATATTGATTAGGACTAGTCCTTAGCGTCCCACCCTAAATCTACGCCCATGAGGCACTCTATACATTTAGATGAAAATTAGAAAAACAGTAAGGGACATGTGCTTGAATTAGTGTGGTAGACACTCCTTCACCAGAAAATAGGCCTAGCAATACCCCTTAAAGCATTATTTTAAAACATTATTCTCCAATTAAATACCACTGGAGCAAAAACTCATCTCAAGCTCAGTGCTGATGCAAAAGAGTATTCACATTCCCAGAAGGGAAAGAAAGCCATTTCTTCAGTCAATAGTCTCCTGGGAAATTTAGCCAAGCTAGCAAGCAGATTCCATACAATGCCATTCAGCAGAAACAGAACATACACACAGTATCAATAGGATGAACAGCAATTTAACATTTCCTTTTGGAGTGAAAGTTTGGTTGGTGGTTGTGCTGGTTGTTTTGACCATTGCACTGAATTAGCAAACCCCCAGGGGGCATCTGCACAGAGGGAGAAGCTTGGAGGTCTTCCATTCCTCCCAGAGCCATTTTAACTCTGCATAGAACAGAAGCTACCCTGTACATCTTTGATGCCTTTAGTTCTTTAAATATATAAAGTGAGAGACTAACAAAGAAAGACTCTGTAAATGACAATCAATATTTTATAGTCCTGCATTACCAGGGACATGTAACTTCTTTATGTGGTCACATATGAAACCAATTTGTTTATGGCTTACTCACCATGCAAGCAAATCAAGCCTCAGATCTCTAAATTATCCTTACGGCTTAGCCTAAATCCTACAAACAAATACATGGGTGATAACCTTATTTTTTCTATTTGTGCATAGTTTCAGGCATGGCTAAAGAGGAATCAAACTCAGGGTTCAGATGCTCAAATTAACTGGCAGCTTCTGCTCCATTTTCCACTGAAACTAGGTTGAGATGTACTGAAGGAAACTGATCGCCCTGCTGAAACAAGTGCCAAGATGTTGTGGTGGGCCTATTGATTTTAACTCTTGATTGAAAGGCTTTGTTGCTAAATTGATGTCACACTCCAGAATGTCACTGACAGGAATGGACAAATGAAGCCATTTGTCAGTATGTGATTGAGATCATCTCTTTATCAGTGCTAATAATAGGCCTGATCTTTTTATTGAGTTCACTAAAACATGCAGAAATTGTACATTATGTCACAAATATTTAGTGCTGTGGTGTTGTCTTTTATAAACATTGTTAATGCTTTATTAGACTTGAATGTAGACAAATATGCACTCAAGATGTCCTATACACAGCTTGAGCAATAAAATCCAAAAGTTTCAAGTGACCTACAAAATTATCGTAAAATTAATTTGAGGCTAGGAATAGTATTATGCAAAATAAACAAATGTGCAAAAAACTTTGGCAAACACCGTACATGTCAGAGGTTACTGAGGTGACTGGATGTCAAAACATCAGCCATACTACATATTCAAATGAGTGTGGAAAACCAGCAGAGGACAAGTGTAGAGGTGAGGTAAATAAGTTAGCACTAAGAGGTCCGAGTCATCATAATTCATTGATGCTCACAGCCAGCAGTCTAAGCAGCACAGTCACCGTGTCCTTGCCATGACATTGCCACCCATCCAATCCCAGAGCCGCAGAAGAAAAAGACATAACAGAGGAATACGCCAAGAGTGAAGCCTGTGTAAGAACAACTGCAGGATACATTTCCACCATTACATTCCCAGCATGGTAGCTGTCTTGCTATTTGGTCACCTTATAACTAAAGAATTGTGGTTATGGAAAAAGAGTGTGGACATATGTGGCAAGAATATGGATCAGCAGACTAATATATTCCTGTAATAATAATTTGTTCTCCATCTCTTTAGGCACAAAGGGTATTTGATTGCTTTTATTCATATAGTCTAATCAGATTTCCATTTAGATGACCACCAATTATGCATACAACTCTCATAGACTTTAATATGAAATAAAAACATGTTCTTACTTTTAGTTCAGTTTAGTTTTGAATGAACAAAATAATATAAGTATTGGTACTACATTCTTAGCACTATATTGTTATTTATTGTGGTTGGAACAGAAATACATTCTTGCAATACTTCATCACTTTAATCACATAACATTCAATTGGTTCTCCAAGGAAAGAATATTCAAAAGATTAATATATTTTCTAAATGGTTAATTTCTGTTTCCATAGAAGGAGCTATGACCATACAAAATGTTCAATAAATATTTCCCAACACATCATACTGTACACCTCCCGTATTTAAAAAAACCTTCCAAATATGATATATTGAATTGATTTCTAAGCATTTGTCATTGCTTTTGACCATCATTGCTTACACATATGAAATGTCAAACCACTGGGCTCTTGTAAAATATTGTTTTGAGCGGTCTAAAGCAATTGGCTTCCTGAGTCAGCGGTATATTATGACAAGGTGCTGGAGCATGCAGTTCCTGGGCTAAATTAATTCCTCCTCTCCAGGTATTCAGAGCAGGGAGGGGAAACAGCTGGCTGCATTGTTTGCTTCTCCCACCCCTTTCCTGGTAAATAGAAGCCGTTGATACGCAGTGTGTCCTCGGGTTGCACAAAGTGACAAGACAGGAGTAAAACAAATTGGGTTTAAGAGTCAATATCCTGAACTGGCTCGAAGCATGTATACATATATATATATATATATATATATATATATATATATATATATATATATATATATATATACAAAGTATTGCCTCAGACCACTCTTGAAGACAAAAAACACAAATGGGTTCTACATTTAAGACTCTATCATGACTGATACACCCACAGTGGAAATGAAAAAGTGGATTTCCGTGGCGTAAAGGCAGAAATAAAAAAAGAATAATCTCAGATCTTACTTGGGGAATAGAGAAAACAATTGGACACACAACAGGGTTGTTTTGTAAATATTTTATTAAACATTTCCATCCCTCAACAGGAATTAATCAGAAATAGGACAGAAACATCCATCAACCCTAGTGTGTCTGGTGTGTGTGGGGGTGGGTCCTTTAAAAGGTGCTGTTGTTAGTGAACATGTCCATGGAGGAAGGACACACTCAGTGCTTATTACCATTGAATTAATGAACGTGTAGCATTTGCACTTGGATGCAGGAGGCCAGTGTAGTGATAAATCTTTCTGTGGTCTGGCAATGAGGCAGGAGATTTACCTTATTTCTAGGTCAGTCTGAAACATGCTACAGTAGGGAGAAGGAGTGGGACTGAGAAAGGCCAAGAGGGAAGAAGGAGGAAATAAGACTCTAATTATTCTCTGTCAGTATACATGTTACCGTAGATTTTCTGTATTGGCTTTAGCTCATGTCAGAAATGTATGGTGCAGTAGAGACCCTAGCACACAGGAGGGAATGAGAGAGGCTGCTACTCTAGGGAGAGGCGCACTGAAAGACAATTCAATGTCACGTGTGTATTACCCAAGAGGTCACGCCATGCCTAGATAGTCTCAGACATTCACTAATGAAACATGCATACTGTGTCCTTTTTCTGTGTGTCTCCTAGCACTGGCTGATACAAAAAGAAATCCTACCATGACCTTTTTTTTGGTAGTCAGGCAGAGTAAGCACAAATTACTCAGAAATGATTTATGTTGGGTTCTCGCCAAAATCCCTAAGCATCTGTGCAGCTGGCCAACGAAGAACGGAAGGAAGCCTCTGTCACCACCGTAATCACGCAACTGGATCTCAGGTAAAGATTTTGCTCAACACAAGGTAACACGCATGCAACTTGACATGCATCAGAGATATTAGTCTTTAATGTGTCGGAGCTGTGGGAGCACCTGAATTACTTTTTCAGAGCACCGCTCACAGATTTCTGGCCTGCCATGGGGGAAAAGGTGAAAGAACCCAGCTGGGGCTGAGGAAAGATCAATAATCAATATCAAATACACTCCTCTTTAACCCGTCATGTCAACACACTGCCTTTACCGTCGATTCTTACGATTTCACTTTCATTTAGCCACAAAGTAAGCCAGGCAAACCATGTAGGATGAAGACAAGCTGATGAGAACACAAACAGAATCCAGCAACCAACACACTCTTCCTGAAAATAAAATGCTACATTTAGCTGACGACAAACGGAAAAGAGAGGCAAATATGATGTGGGTACGGCTTTTAAGCACAAGTGATCTAGTCATTAGTGCTTACTAAATAAAATGGAATTCAAATGGAACTCTGTACAGAAGTGAACTTGTGTAGCTATATGGCAGAAAACACAGGGGAGTCCACTGACATGGTGAAAAGTTGCTGTTGAAAAGTCAGGCGCTGAGTGTGACATGCTAGTTTCACCCCCTCCTGCTTCGACAGGACTATTGTGCTTTATGACATTCTCCGCATTCCTTTGTCCTTTTTTTCCATTTTGAGCAGTGGAGCGCTCAACAAATAGAGGAGTCAGTCGTCCAGTATTTGTCGAAGGCCCATCTCTCCAGGCGAAGACCAAAGAGTCGTGTATTTAGATTCCAAGGACAATCTCACCTGCATGGACGCTGTTTCGGTGGCCTGTGCCTTCTGCAGGCTCAATTTGCAACTAGCTCAGTTGAGTGTGAGGAGAAGGGCTGTGTAGAGTCCACCCTTTCAACTCACTCCTGAAAATGGGACCAACACCGAAGCAAACATCACAAACCTGGAGGACAGAGGCCAGTTCTCGATATTTCTGTCTGTAAAATATGTATAATTTAACACAATTTTCAAAAGTGATGAGTTTTTCATCTCAACATGTAGTTATTACAGGGCTTGGAACAGCAGAATGAGAGGGTGGCAGAATAAGTGAAGGAAAAATTCAAACTCAGACGTGATTACACAGTGAACAGGCCTGTACAATGGCACAAATAGGCTAATGTATTTAACTGGCTGGATAAATAGGGGCATTATTGTTACGGAGTAAAGTTTAACATTCCATTGTTATCAAAACAAGGAGTTATAATAATAGTACAAATAAACAGAAAGGAACTTTTCTATAAGATTCTCACCAAAATATAATACACACTTTTCCAATACTGCAGTAGTTTTATCAAGTGTAATTTTCAATTGTACGGTCCCCTTCATTATAAACACTGGCTGCTGTCCTAATGAATATAAACAATTAGTACTAGTACAATTAGTATTATAAATAATTAGTGTGAAGGAACTTCACATACTTTAATAGCATATTCATTAACTACATAACTTAATATTATGCAATGTTTGAGGACTTTAATAGTTTGTATATCAATGACATTGCAATATTAATTAAAAGCACCACAATGGAAGGCCAATCTCTCAAGTCCAGCTCATAAATACATGTGGGTATGTGGTCTTTATTGCAGTAATAAGGAGCTTGAAAGGAAGCAGCTTACATTATAACCTCTGCATTAGGCATATCTGGACAGAATGCTAACTAACTGGAGCAAGAGCTAACTACATTGATTTAACAGAAATTGGCAGGTCACATGGAGTTACTGTAGTCTATCTCACAGCATGTTTCTGATGCTGAGATGTTAACTATGATGTGCTGACCAGTCCCCGCACATCAGATCATACATTTTGGTTGGTTCTTCTGTACTCTATTAAACATCTTAAGCTGTAGTTGTCCTGTACTCTGCAGTTGTGTGCACTCAAAATGGCTGGCATGATTGGCTAGACTGTAGCTCTGCATTTGAGTTGAGGGGGCGACAATCTATTTGTTGCGAAGAGGCACACTCTGAATTTAGTGGTTACTGATGTTTGTTGTGTAGGCCTAAGATGTTTCATGGTTAATCACTGCAGCTCTAACGAAACACAGGGGAAAATGAAAAGGGAAAGTTTTTTTTTTAAATATTACAAAATAATAGTTTAATAGTTGTGGGGAAAAATAGCCTGGAAAAAAAGTAATTTCAGGCTTCCCTGGCTGGAGGCCCTTAGCACTCTCCTATACCGTCTCCTAGACCGGCTGTAATTGCACCTCTGCAAGTAGGTGATCTGCCAATGAGACTATAATCACATGAGTTTATATTATTCAGTCCTTTATAGCCAAAGGTTTGTTTGATGCCTGATATAAATCTAACCTGGTACCGTAATGTCCCGTCTAACCAAGGTTTAAGCATTGATTTTGCAAAATTTCCTCAGCTATGAGATTAATACACAGGGTGGGCTATACATGGGAGTACATTTTTTTTTCATTCTTTCTTCTGATCTGATTCTGATTCATTAGGCTATTGGGCACTGCGGTTAACACACAGGTGAGGTGCAGTAATAACACAGGAAATTACTATACTGTTCCCTGTCATGTACAGGATCTCACAGGTGACGAAGGATGAGGAAATCATAAGCATATCAGGTAAACTATCAAAATCTATTTTACTCAACAGGATAAATTCAATCAGGCCATAATTTCCTAGTCATTATTTTACTGATCTGGTCAATAAAGGGATATTTGCATCACAAAACTTTGAATTTGGAAATAGTATACATTTGGAATAAAAACATATATCAGCTCCTATTAAATTATTGTATGCATGATGTGAAATGATTGCACGTTTCAATCATATGTTCAAATTGGGTGAGTGTGGGATTTCAAACTTGGCTGCCTTAAAATGCCTTTTGAGCAAGTGTTGATTATTCTGGAATAACACATGCCGATTTTGTAATCCCGCTCCACATCACAGAGAAGTGTATTTGGTAAAAGTATCTGTTTTTCCAGTTACAGATATTTCAGACCATACCATGCCATCTCGTATTAACTCATATTGTGTGGCCGTCTTGTCACATCAGAAGATCCTGCCCTTTGACAAGTCTCAAGACAAGTCTGATCCAAGAACGCACACTGAGGTCTTAGCAGCGACAGGACGAGCAGAAAGAGAGGAATATCCAAAATGCTTCTGCAAATGTTGTTATCAAAAGCTGTTGGGAGGATTGGCCCATGCTCACAGTGTTTGCCAAATCCTTTAAGTGGATTTTGTGCTGGTATGATTGACAGAGGGCTCTTGCAGTGAAGAATCCTTGATGAAATCAGACAGCGTTTTGACAGAGGCCACTCTGTTAAATAAAGCACTGGACTGTGTTTGAATAACCGCAGACAGCTAAAGATGCCAGTTGCTTTGAGTAAAGGACCAGAAACCATGACAAAGATATAAGGTGCTCTAAGCGATGTCATATGTTTTTTGACTAAAACATTTTTTGTCACTTACAGCAAACATCACCCATCCGCTAGCTGCCTGTGTCCTGAATACACTGTAAAACATGCTATCTCTGTGGACAACCCAGGCTCCAAAAGCAGCTACAAAACAACTTTGGCAAACCTTGCCCTTAAAAACATAACAAACTGTTCCAGCAAATCACGGCGAGATGCGCGTTTAGTAGAGTTTCAATTGCACAGGAGGGAGGGTGAGGAAGTAGCGAGCTAGCTTTCTGTTTTGTTTGAACGTCAACAGAAGTGGCGTTACCCAACATTGTTTAGAGCGCCTTTAACCATAAAATATTTCTTTCCACAATACCAAGCACTTAACCTTTTCACAGTGATTTTAAATAGTTACACACATGTTCATCCTCATGTAATTGCTCATTGAACGTGTTTATGTTCAAACTTATATTATCTAAACTCATGTCATTTGAATTGGATTATAAGATATGGCCGCAATATGGTGGAAAATGCCCAAAGTGTGTATCACATCTCTCTCTATGACACTGAGTAATGTCCAGCATAGGCGCTCATCCATCTGTAAGGCTGCTCACCGTGTGGACGTGTCCAGCAGAAAGCGCCTGTCTCCTGACTCTCACAGCCTGGGTGGGCCTGTCAAGGCGGATCACCGTCAGAGACGGGCTGTGTTATCGAAGAACCATTGCGTCCCTGAGAGATGCTGGTTCTCTCAACTCGCCACCTTGTTCCCGCGGGCTGCTGAGAAATTAAAGCCACATAGTGAAAGGTCACTGCGTTGGGATGGAGGCATGACGCTGTGCGTGGAACACGGGAAAGTGGATACGTACCTGTCAAACCAATTAGCCTGCTCACAGTCACATTATATACTGTAAGTTTTGTCAAACGGTCTAGTGCACTGTATATTTCATTATTTTCCAATTACTGTTTATTGTCCAACAAAAAAATGATTGGAGATCTAAACAGACAGTGGACTACTGGGTAAAAGTCCACATTGTGTTTTCTATAAAGGCATCTAGCAACCCCCTTAATTGCATAAACATGTATGGACCAAAGGTGATGTATGGGTGATGTATGAACTAAAATGTAATACAGACATGTCCACCTAATTGATTATAAACCTTTGCAATGCTTTCTTTCTCTTAGTAATGCATTTAGGTTACCCAAGTAAAATGAGAGAATTTTACAATATAACTTCTCCAAAGATATTCTGTCATTTCATGTTTTTTTTTTTAAAAAAGAGTAATATTCTATACAGTAGTTTACAGGGTTGAGCTGCAATGTCTCTTTTAACCTGTTTCCACATCCTTACCTATGCCAACTGTTGCTAAGAATGATGCTATCAGAACAGCTGTAATATATTCTGAGAGTATGACCGAGGAAATGCTTGAAAATCAGCTCTTATGATAAGATTGCTGATGTTATACCCCCTACTTATTCTGTCATCATTTAGCAGTCAAATAAAAGGAAGACGATTGGTGAAATATGAAGAAAAATGTGCATAAGGTGAGCGAGAGAGAGACAGAGAGAGGGAGAGGGAGAAAGGGAGAGAGAGAGAGAGAGAGAAAGGGAGAGCAGAATCTCAGCCATGGAGCTGAGAGGTTGTTACGGACTCTGAACACACCCAGACTCCCATAGCTGCCATCGGATTGGAGGAGCCTCTGAATCCCAGCAACAGCTCTCGATGACTCCTCCTATTTTTGCTTCCACAAAGGATTCACCAGTGAATGAACTGAATCAAGCACTAGCTGTTGAGATAGTGAGAGCCTGTCTCCCTCTCCTTCTCTCTTCCCCCTCTCTCTCTTCATCTCTCTCTCTCTCTCTCCGCCTCTCTCCATATCTGATGGCTTGAATGTTTCAGGGCACAGGCGGGGAGTTTAGTACATGAAGCTTCAGCAACAGATCATGCTCTCTCGACAAGAAGACATGTTCCAGAACAGCACAGAACCTTC